>NC_142930.1:106008175-106048175 GCF_046866305.1 Octopus bimaculoides | reverse complement strand
AAGGTGAAAACAAGCAATGTTAATTCTCTAAATGAAGTATTAACAGTAACTGCACGATAAAGTGTAGTATATTGCCACTTAAGTGTGGCTGACCCCTAGGGGTGGATGTTACCCTTGGCAAACAGGACACAGTCGTGTGTCGATAAGCCAGCTGGAGGAGATGTCCTCCTGGGGCTAAAAGCAACAGTAACATCCACCCCTAGGGGTCAGCCACACTTAAGTGGCAATATACTACACTTTATCATGCAGTTACTGTTAATACTTCATTTAGAGAATTAACATTGCTTGTTTTCACCTTTTCAATATCAGTGAAGAATTTCACTGGAAAAGAAGATATAAATTTGCCAGGTTTTTGTCTCTCTCACCAAGGTCATCAGCTGTCGAACGCCGACGAAGGGAAATAACCCTGAAATCCGGATACGTTCGTGCTGCTGATCGAGGTGAGAGGGATAACTTCCCTTGGCAAACAGGACACAGTCGTGTGTCGATAAGCCAGCTGGAGGAGATGTCCTCCTGGGGCTAAAAGCAACAGTAACATCCACCCCTAGGGGTCAGCCACACTTAAGTGGCAATATACTACACTTTATATATATATATATATATATATATATATATATATATATATACACCCGCATACACGCTCACACACACACACGCGCGCAACTCGCTCGCAAAAAAAGGTTCATACACACGTCAATATACGCACATGCCCAAGAAGAAAAAAACAGGGCTATAGGCAGAATACAGAATATAGTGTAAAAAAAGTGTGAAAAAGCTATAAGGGCAAACCACGTCTATATGCGAACATTCTCGCATGCACGCACACACATCTATATACGCACGTACCCGCACACACGTATACATCCACAAGCGCACACAAAAGGTTCCATGTACACGTCTATAGACGCACAGGAAAAAAGCAGTGTGGAAAGGAGAATACAGAAAAAAATATGTGTAAAAAATATACAAAACATCTATAAATATGTAAAAAATATATATATAAAAAATATATAAGAAATATATAAGAAATCTAAGTAAAAAGTATAGGGAGATAAAAAGCTTGTACATGGACACAATATAGAAAGTAAGTCCTATCAGTAATCTCGGGGGGACCAAAACCGTACCAAATATTTAGCCGCATGTGGACAGGATCCGAAAAGTTCAGTTCTTGAAATTAGATATGTGGCGGGGGTCTAAGCTGCCTTTCCAGATGAGCCATCTTTCCATATCACATAGACCCCACTTTCCGCTGCCGTTGGTGTAGGGTTTACACTTGGCTAAGATCTTCCAATGGATGTTGTAACTGACACCTTTATTTTTTAAGGACCATATATGACTGGATAATTTGGTCATTTTCATTTTATCCCGATGCCTGAAGCTCAAGGTGTGATTATCTATCTATCTATCTATCTATCTATCTATCTATCTATCTATCTATCTATCTATCTATCTATCTATCTATATATATATATATATATATATATATATATATATATATATATATATATATATATATACATACATACATACAAACTCACACAGACACAGGATGATGAAAAGTAAGTAGGTATTAAATATTGGTCATAAAATCCGTATTCCTTTTAAAAATTTATTGAAACAAATTATATTGTATTATATTATCGAACGCCACGCGTCCATTTGCAAGTTTTAACTATATATATATATATATATATATACATGTTCTTTATTACATGAAAAAAAAAATGAAAGTAAATCTTCATATTTCAACCAGTTTCCTCAAACGGCGAGGGATGGCATGAACAACCTCCTGAAGGATGTCTGAGATATTATTGAGAACCTCCTGAATCCGTGTCTCCAAATCCTCCAGTGTGAGACGCTTTGTCTGGTACACCTCCTCTACTGTGTAACTCCACAGCTAAAAATCGCATAGAGTGAGATCTGGACTTCTTGGAGTTCTGGACGTCTGGGCTTCTACAGTCACAATCTTCAGGTTTTAGTACCTGCACGTAATGGGTTTTCCATGGACGAAAATTTAATTCTTTATGCAACACCGTACGCATTTTGTGTTTTGTTAGTCCACTTTCACGAGCTGCTTGACGTGTTGATTTTTGCGGTCTTCGATAAAACATTTCCTGCACTGTTGCCACGTTCTCCGCTGATCGGGATATGGTTGGACGGCCACTTCTTGCATCACTCACAGAGCACATGAAGAAAAAAAACACGGTTTCTTGCAAACTTCGAAGTTAGTCACGGTGCGTGAACTTGCTAAGGGAATCCGCAATCACAATAATTCTTTCTACTATAGGCACAAGGTCTAAAATTTTGCGGGAGTAGACTAGTTGATTACATCAACTTTAGTACTCGGCTAGTACTTATTTCATCCACCCCGAAAGGATGAACGACACAGTGGGCCTCGGTGGAATCTGAACTCAGTTTGTAAATTCGGACAAGATTCTTTGTCCGGCGTGTTAAGGATTCTGCCTGCTCACCACCTTACTAGTGAGTAATTTCAAATTTGGGCACATGGTCAGAAAGTTTCTGGGAGAGGGTAAGATTACATCGACCCCAATTGTTAACTGGTGCTTATTTTACAAACTCCGAAATGATGAAGGCTAAAGTAGACCTTGGTGGAATTTTAATTCGGAGCGTAAAGATGGACGAAATGCCACTAAACAGAATTTAACGGGAGTGCTTGATTGGTATCTTATTCTATCGACCTCGGAAGGATGAACAGCTAAATTACCAAGGACTCTATTTGATCTCAGAACGTTTAGCCAGAACGAGTGCCGCAAGGTTTTCTGGTGATTCAGCCAAAATTCCAACCTCATCAATTATATAAAAAACGCAAAATAAACTACTAAGATTGCCCTGGTAAAAAAAAAAAAAACTACCACAAGCATTTAGTAAACACAAAAACCTGGCACTGAAAGATTATATTCACCATGAATACTGGAAAATAGGGGTTTAATACAATAAAAAAATAAAACTTTGCTAAAATGTCCGCTGTAAGACCACAAAAACATCCAACCTCAGAACCATGGAAAAATTAATGAAAATAGCTGTTCAAACACAAAATATAAATAAAACTGTTTTCTGATTTTAAAGAAAACAATGAATGCAAAATCGAAGATGAGAAGATAATTATGAAAAAAACAAAGAAAAAAAAAGCAATGATAGTCAACGACACAATTTCTGGAAGTGCCAATACAGAAGCTGAAATCGGTTTAACAGAATGCTATGATAAAGTTCTACACCAGAAAAGATTTTGAAGAATTTTAAAGTAATCAGAGTCTGAAATATATTATTACCAGCACGGAGAAGGATCAAATCTAGTCGGCCAGATAATTTTGGCTGGGATTATCTAGAGCTCAGTGTTCCACTGGTACTTATTTTAATGACCTCCTAACAGGATGAAAGCCAAAGTCGATAATGATAAATTTTGATTGTGTAAATACACGTGTGTGTGAGTGTGTATGTATCTCTTTCTGTCTGTCTGTCTATCTGTCTGTCTGTCTGTCTGTCTCTCTCTCTCTCTCTCTCTCTCTCTCTCTCTCTCTCTCTCTCTCTCTCTCTCTCTCTCTCTCTCTCTGCATGTATATGGAGATGTATTTGTGCTTTGGATTGTGTTGTGAATGCGTGCATATTTATGAGCTTTATTCCCGTAGTATTATTATAGTAAGTAGATGAAATATAGGCCCGCAGCAAATGAGCTTCAATCTAATTATGCGAAAATTTTTTTCCTGAGCGACAGATGCCTAACAGAAAATAATTGTTGTCGCACATCCTTGTTCATCCTAATTTGTATATTCCCTAAGAATTTTGTTAGAAATCTGCATTCCCTTTTCTCTTGTTAACGTATTTAATGTTGTTATGCGGCGTAATTTTATGTAATTTATATTTTATCTGAACCTTTGTTGTGTAAACGTATGCATGTATGTATGTATGTATATGTATGAGTGTGTATATATATATATATATATATATATATATATATATATATATTTGTGTGTGTGTGTGTGTGTGTGTGTGTGTGTGTGTGTGTGTGTGTGTGTGTGTGTGTGTGTGACTATTTGCGCAAAACCCAAAACTTATCTTCGTTTCTTCTTATAGATATTTTCGGAAAATTTTTTTTTAGTTTTGTATCTAGACTTCATATAGCGTAACCTTAACCTGCGGCTAGGTGTTGGGTTCATTGACAGACAAAATAAATTAATTTTTAATTGAAATTACTTCAAATTTTTCGACTAAATGTATTTCACAAGTAAAATATTTGACAAATTCCAAATTTAATTTCTAATTTTTGCAAAATTCTCGAACAAAATGTATTTAACGAATAGAATATTCGATGAATTTAAAATTTTATGTTAACTTTATTTTGAATTTTCAGAATAGATGTATTTACTAAATGAAATAATTGATTCAGAAAATATGGAACAGTCTGAAATTCACAGTTAACAGTACTTTCAAGACTGCAATTTTTCTCTTGTGAACTCTTCGACCTTTACTATCCAGGCATACTACATAGTTTCCCATGAATGTGATATGTGAGAAATCTTGATATCTTGTCTCAAATGATGCAATGTCATGATTAAGCTTTTTCTTGTGCTCTTAACTAACGTCATTTCAGTTTCCACAGAAAGAGTTATTATACGCGCTTTTACAGATATTCAGCAACCAATGCTATTAATTTCTATAAGGCTTGCCATCAGGTTGCTGTAATTAGGATTTTTGTGTACCTATAGAAATCTATAAGCTATAAAACAAGATGCACAGCATGTTTCTATATCGACTGCGTTCATCATTCTGTCAACTTTTTCTAACTTCAACAATGCTTCTAAAGCTCAAAAAATATACTGCCCTTGATCTTCACATCGAAGAGATTTGGAATGCTTCTTTCTAATCTAATTCCTGTATAAGCATTTTTATCAATTCCATTTTTATACGAAGTGGGCATAACAAAGCTTTTTCGGATACCACCGAAGGCTGACTGGCATATACACTCCTGTAATTACTGCAGTTCGGTGTCGCTGAATATTCTGGAAGTAAATCACCAACAATCCACCTATCACATAAAGGAAATATACCAATGCAGACGATATAAATATGAGTGCTATTATGCAGTTCTATACTTGAGAAATGAGGAATTATATGCATTATTTACATTATTTACATTTGACGGGTATTTTTCCGATGTTATTATTCTACACAGGTCCAAGGCGGCAAGCCGGCAGAAAGCACAACGGGTGAAATGCTTAGCGGTATTTCGTCTGTCTTTACGTTCTGAGTTCAAATTCCGCCGAGGTCGACTTTACCTTTCATCCTTTCAGTGTCGATAAATCAAGTACCAGTTGCGTACCGGGGTCGATCTAATCGACTGGGCCCCTCCCCCAAAATTTCAGGCTCTGTGCCTAGATTAGAAAAGGTTATTCTACATAGGTACGTTAGATGGTTTGAAAGAGGAACTAGTTTTTGATGGAGTTTCTCTGTATGTCTCCATTGAAGTCTAATGTCGGCTCTGTACCGATTAGATAATACAAATCTATATTTGAGAATTGAGGAATTATGTACATTATTGACAGCCGAATCTTTGTGTTAAAAACAAACAAGATGAGAACAAATATCCATCAAATGTAAATAATGTAAATAGCGTGCTGTTATGCACTATGCGTCCATATCAGAAGTCCTTGTACAGTACATGACGCACTATTCAGTGTTCTAACACAATATCTACGTTAAGTTAGATATAAAGATCGTTTAATTAATATTTTATACATTCACCATTAGTGGCGGTTCGTAGATAAAATTAGTGGGTGTGCTGCTTCAGAAAAGTTTTAGCTGTTGTTTTAATATTGTGTGAAAGGAAACAAACATATAAAAAATAATATTTATACATAGATTTGACCGGTTCGCGTTTTAGCCACTGCCGGATAGTGTGTTTAATTTGATCACTGAATACCGCCACGAATTATCCCTTGTTTTTCAAAAATCTCACCTTAATCACAAAATAAGAGGTGGGTTGGGGAATCTGCCCTATGTTTCAAATCCTGACAGCCACACTGAAGCTGGAAGCAAGATAATAATCTAATTCTACACTTTACCACATTCAAGAATATAAACACGTTTTTAAGCATAACACACTCGGAGTTAAAAAGAAACACTAACTTTCACCAGCACACCAGGGTCGGTACTGCGTGAACCACAGTGCTTTCTCTCCCTAGCGGGCAGCTTCCTATCTTGGAGATGTGAACATGCGCACAATAGCCAAACACCGCGTCTCTGGAACTGTGAATCGCACAGTTTTATACAAGAATTTTTGCATTTTTTCATATTGACATAAAGCTTAAGGATTACATAATGTACAAGTACAAAGAAAGAATAAAAGAAAAAAAAAAGACTCGTTATATTGAATGTTATCGATAATATCGAGTGGAAATAGGGGGTGCTGCAGTTCCGCAGTGCCTATACACGAGACACCATTGTTCACCATGCAAATTAAACACGATAATTGGCTTTCATTCCTTCGGGTTCGATAAAACGAAAACAACCAAGTACTAGGGACGTTGATATCTACTAACCTGCCCCGCCTGAAACTTGCTGGCTGGTTTTGTACATATCCAAGAAACTATTATTAAGCATTTTATCGCTGAAACAGAGAAAAGTCGGACATTACGCCCTGGGGTATTTACTTTTGTCTTTATACATTCTCAGTTCAAATACAGACTGAATTGCCTTTCAACTTCTATCCATAAATACCAAGTACCATTTAAATACTGAAATCGATCGATCGATGAAATCATCTCACCATTCATCTCAAGTACTTTTTCTGGATTTGTGCCTAGTTTATAAATAATCATTATTTTAATGGTTTATTATTTTCATTTTTACTTACTTAAGAAAACACTTTACGTTGCCAAAACGTATTTTACGTATCACCGATTTCTAGGTCGGGTAAGTTAAAAGAGTGAGCACGAGAGAAGTAACTAGATTCAGGTGATACCTAGAATAAGCCAACGGCAATTCGTTGTCTTGTGTATATCTGCAGTAGGTTAAGGGTAGTGTTTCTACTATTTCTTCAATGTAGTTGTGTTGGTGGCAGTGGAATCTGTTTTACTAATAAAAATTCATATTTAGCAATGTTTAATGCTACTGTGCTAACGCAGAATATATTACACTTGGTTGAAGGCCCACTAATGCAGATATAATTTCTTTATTCTTATTGGCATTTTATTCTCTCCTTTTCCTCCTGTCTCTCTCTCGTCTCTCCGGGCAATTGCTTGCATATACACGTAGATGCACAGATCTTCATAAATATACTCGTATATTATGTAGTTGTTAATTATGTATATATGGTGAACCTAAATATATTTATTCGCATTTATTAACCGAATGCATGCATTTAATCAAAAACACACGAATACATACAAGTATACAATCATATATAGAGTTATGTAAGTTTATAAAGTTTAAGTGTGCGCGTGGGTGTTTGCAAAATGAAAGAGAGTGTAGATCCATATTCTAAAAACAAATAATCTGTTCATATAATATGTGTGTGTATGTATGTATATATATATAACGAGAGAGTTTATTTCACTGCTGTATCATTATTTATATATATATTTATGAATATGTTACTGTTTTATAACGAACTTCTTCATCCTCATCCCTTAGATATATTTTTTTTGGCGGTACCTTATGCGTTGCTTCTTACCATTTGCCTTCGTTTTCTTCTCTCTCGTTTATTATTTTTTTTCCATTTTCACATTCCTTCACACATCTTCACTTACTCTCTATTCTACTCATGTTGCTTTTATCCATTCGGACAATTAATTATATACTCAGTTTGATAAAACATCTCTGGTAAGATTTATCTTTCTCTACTGCCCACTTCCATTCAGAAACTAAGTTAAGAAAATAAATATAAATATATAAACAAATAATGACATTAGTGAGTGATCCACGTTTTTCACTTTAACACTGAACTTCATAGTCACGTGTAATGAACTTGACTTTGAAGAGCGCTTTTTCAGAAACAACTATTAATAGGTTATATGACCGGTGTTCCACCTCACATATCCCATCTGAACAACTTACAGTTCTATTACTGCTCCTTGTTCCTTTTCAAAACACGTGGTGTCTTCATTCGTGTTGAGATAACTATCAAATCGGTTACATCCGATGCTTATTTGGAATATAACAAGTAAGAGTTAAGCGGAAGAGTCCTTATTTTCTTGTACTTGTTATCTTATGATGTTAGTTATTTTTCCTTCATTGCATATTCTAGTAACTTCTAGAACACATGGTTAGCCGAAAGTGTGTTCCATCAATGTTATTTTTATCATTGTTCTAGATGTCAAATTACTAATTTAATAACTACTGTAGCTTTTACTTCAGGTACTCATGCCTTTTATCAGTCAAATTCTTTTTATCAGTTCAGGTATCTAGAAATTTATGTATTTGATACAGAGTACCTTAAAATTTAAGACCCAGTAGTGTGGTGGTTTCTGTTTCAAATCACCAATGTGGTTGTTTCCTTTTGATATGTTAGTCATTGGATACGTGAGAAGTTAGTCGACTCCACTTGAGTCAAGAAAGTTTACACATGTTCACCTATTCAGAAACAATTATATATGTGTCTTTTCATTTGCGTGTGAGAGTGCAAATATATATATATATATATATATATATATATATATATATATATATATATATATACTGTTGTGTCTGGGGGGAGTCATTTTCTTTTCTTGCCTTAAAATTTAACACACTCACCGTTAAAATTTCCAAATTTTAGGAAAATAAAAATAATAAGTGGAAATTTTAACGGTGAGTGTGTTAAATTATAAGGCAAGAAAAGAAAATGACTCTCCCCAGACACAACAGAATATGCTTCAACACACGAAATCACATAAAAAATCTTGCAAACCAAATCCAAAAACGAAATATATATATATATAGATATATACATATGTATGTATGTATGTGTATATATATATATATATATATATATATATATATATATATATATATATATATATACATATATATATATACATATGTATATATTCATATATATATATATATATATATATATATATATATATATATATATATATATATATATTTATATATATATATATGTATATATATATATTTATATATATATATGTATATATATATATTTATATATATATATATATATATATATATATATATATATATATATATATATATATTTATATATATGTATATATATATATACAAAGAGAGAGAGAGAGAGAGAGAGAGAGAGAGAGAGGAGAGAGATAAGAAAAAGAAATATATTAAACCACGGTTTAACCATTTAAATTACAAACTACTGTTAACCTTAGAGCAAGGCCTAAATTTATAGCAGTATAAATCGTATATATATATGTGTGTGTGTGTGTGTGTGTGTGTGTGTGTGTGTGTGTGCGTGCGTGTCTGTATATATGCATGTATGAACATATATGCACACACACACATACATATATGTGCATCAATTATAAGACACTCGTGAGTCGCACCGCCACTTTTATGTTCCATTCTTGGTGAAAGCCGAGTTTAGACCGTGGCACGACAAAATGAAAGACAAATGTAACAACTCTGGGAGGCTAGTGCCTTGCATTGCTAATAATTGCCAAGGCACTAGAAGCTGAGTAAATTTTACAGTACTTTGCAAAATATACGTCTTGACATCGTGTAATGGCTTTTAGCACTTATTAATTGCATTAGATTTATACCATGTCAATGGGCTGCAGTATCACCATACCACATTTTATGTAAAGCAACTAAAATTGAATGTAGTTGAGATATGACACCCTCTAGTTACATACTGCAGCAATTTTGAATTGTTACCTCTATGCGTCTCTGGTGCTGTAGCGTCCAATCGTGACAGCGTGCGCGTATGTTTATGTGTTCATATATGCGTATATAAGGATTGTGTGTACATGGTTGCTTATATGTATGAGGTTGGTATGTGTATGTACGTGCATTTTCAGTTAAGCATTATAGACTGGTTGCATGTAAAATTATACGTTCTCCTCTTTACAATTCGGTTAAAGGCAAATACAAAAAATTGGGAGAATATTAAGTAAAAAATAAATATCAGGATGGAGAATAATCTCTTAGTGATAATGAATTCGAGATTGCAGTTTCCATCTATACGAATAGGTAAAGAAGTTAAGTAGGGTATAGTGGTAGTATAAGTAATATTTAAAATGTACAAACCTTCAATCTTGTAAGTTTAAAATGTTTTTGCAATAATGGCATTGAAAAACTTCTTTGCTTTTAATATATTGTGTTACTTGCCGCAGGCTTTGTAAATGCGCTAAGTTACAGCTACTATTAGGACCACAATAAAGACTTCTCTGGTTTATACTTACTCAAGTCTCGTTAGGTTAATAATATCCCAAAAGGGATTTTAGCGTCCTCTCAGAGGATATTAGTTCATAACATTAAATATATTACATTGGTAATCGATTTAAATGGCTTTTAAGAAAATTCCACTAGCGATAAATACTACAACTATTTTGAACTAACGTGAACGCTTCTGTGTGATTGATCAACATGTTAGAAATAGCAGCTTAATCTAGCAAAGCAACACTCTACCGTCTTAATAATGTATATCTTAAATAATGTAGTCAAGAGATCCTTGTACATAAAAAAAAAATCGAGATACACGGAAAGGTCATGGTTGTTATGGCTTTGATCGTACAATGTTTCAAACAGGAAAGCACCTATTGTGTCGCTTGATTTGCTAAAAATAACAACAAAGTTGATTGCTTATTAAAATCGTTCACTACCAATCTTAGATATAGCCCTGAAGGGATGGTCATAACTTAAATGCATTTCATCATAATTTTTTTTTTCTCAATGAAGCTTGATCTGATATTGAAATACATCAACTGAATCTATTTACTATTGTCAATTGGTTGGTTACAGTGAGTGAGTGAGATCGGCTATCCATTGTTTTTGTAGAAATGTGAGGAGAGAACCATCACCTAAAGCAATCAAGTATAAACAATGATTTTATATCAGCCATCTCTATTCTGTTAGGACTTCTTGGAGACATATCCAACAGTTACCGTTGTTATATCATCACATCTGACAAGCGAACACTTGATACACTGGAATAATGAGAAACTTTTGCGCTCCAGTGTACAGAAATAAAGGTATAGAATAAGAACCTGTATGTCCCACATTGCAATATTAGTATTTGATACCAATCTTAAGAGATCTCATCGTAGTACCACTGTAAGAAGTGTTCTGCTCATATTATTTTATCCATTTTTTGGGGTCCGATAATCTGACTTGACGTCGAGAAAACACCAGAGTAACAGTCAATTGGATTCATGAATAAAAGTTAGAAGTAACTGATAGACATAGAGTTATTTTTGTAGTGGTTATCTATTTATAATGTAGATCTGCGACTCTGAAATGCTGCCGTTTTTCTCAATCGTGAAGATGCGCACACTAGGCGACAACATTTGCAAGCTTCTGGTCACTTTAAATTGTACTGGCGGTGTCTAGGATTTTATTGTATAACACGCGTAGTGTTAAGTGATGGGGCTGAGGGCGAACAAAATATTGAAGACATCCTAAGTACCTCAGCGGATCACGAGACTATTGTAGTTGCGGTTCCAACGTTAGAGAGAGATGCGAGTATGTCTATTAATCAGAAGTTAGTTCGTGTTTGTGATTTCATGTCCTTTCACTGAATGCGTCCTATGATATCTGTGTGTGTGTGTGTGTGTATTTGTGTGTGTGTGTGTGTGTGAGTGTGCTTGTGTGTATGTATGTGTGTGTGTGTGTGTGTGTGTGTGTGTGTGTGTGTCTAATATCAGCCCCCTCCTAGATGTCGGAGCAGTATTCAATTATGCGTTTTCCATGAACTTCGTAGATAACCGATAGTTAATACGTAGGGATTGATTTTTTTGGTCCTGAAAAGGAGAGATCCTCACTGACAATGGGACCAAGCAGTTGAAATGATCATCTTGGGGACTATAGTTGTCTGATGTACAAGTTATACTGATGTTAGGCAGCTAACTTGTTATGTAGAGCGATTGTGTTCTTTTTGCTGTTCAGATAAGATTGTTATGATCTCTATTGAATGACTGTTTAATGAGACCTCTGCTAATAAAGACGGTGCAGGTTTAACGTGACGCAATGAGGTTGCGTATGATAACACTTGGATGAGAAATATTAGGGAGAAACAAAGGGTAGTCTAGTCGATAAAGGAAGGCAAGAAACAGTTATATTGGAACGGAGAGTGATAGTTAAAATTAGGAAAATGTTAGTAACGGAAGTCCCACAGGATTTAAACTCCATACGCACATTTGATGGCTAAATTAGTGGTAGAACTTAAGGCTCTCAACACACTCCCAGTTTATAAGGCTGTCAATGCTTAAAGCAATCCTTGTTATACTTATTTACATGTTTAGACAGACCGGACAAAATGAGAGTTAAGCAACAAATATAATTCAGATAGTGAGCTTCGTTTTATCTCATGAAGAAAAAGAGAAGTCTAACGTTTCGAACGCTTATTCTTAAGAGAAATAGAAAAAAAATATGTCAATACCCCACAACTGCAGAAACAAGGAAAAAAAAATAGAAGACATATTTTTCTGGCTGAGTAATATACTTTTTTTTTCACCGAGAGACTTCATCAATTCTATTGGATTCTGCTGGTTTATGTTGAGTAATTTCGGCTTCTGTTATGGAGCAAAATATCAGCGATGATTTGAACACACCCAAAACGTCATCGAATTTCTCTAAACTCATATCATGAACGAAGAAATGAATTGCACTATCTATTCTCTGTTATACTTATCCAATCTATATCGATAGGTAGGCTAAGGCCCTAGAGTTCATGAATTCTATATTGAAAACCATATAACATCACTTCTGGGATATGACTGCTGCACGTTTCATTAAGAGATCAAAATGATAACAAGTAGATAAGACATTAATCATGCAACTTTCAAAGAAAGATAATTTGGACATTTCGAAAGCTAACATTTTAGTCACGAAATATATAATGCACAGCGTGAAATACACTTGTATGCTGAGAAATTAGTTTGAAGATTTATGCTGGAATTATTTTATGACATGTGATGTTAAAATGTTTGCTTGACAATCATCTGGTTCTGTGTTCGATCCCACTGCTCGGCGACTAGGGCGAAAATCTCCTCCATTTCAGAATTGTATCGATATTATGCACGGGAGTGAATTTAGGAAAGGTGTGTGATCATGTAGTTCTGGGTTCGACCTTTGACAATTAACTTTTATCCTAGCTTCGGTAAATTTTCACTGTAATTTGTATTCGGAGAAGAAAACGTAAGACAATTTGACAAATATACGATAGATATAAATATAATGAATACTCACGCACGCGCGCGCACACACCACACACACACACACACGCACACACACACATACACACACACACACACACATACACGTACATACATACATACATACATACAAACGTACCTACGCACACACACACATCCATCCATCCATCCATCCATCCATACATACATACATACATATAGGGAGTAGATGAAAGCAAAATAAGCTTAGTGTAGATAACACAATGTAGTGAATAAATGGACGGGAACTTAAACTTCGACCCCTTTATGCATGGCCGGTGCTTCTGCATTGAAAGTTTGCTTATCGAGTGGTTAATGGAGGTTGCAAAGCAGATAAACTCGAGTAGGGTTGCGCTCTATATACATAGAGCACAAAATACAGATGCCCCATGTAAATATACCTCTTAACCTACCTGCATTTATCTTACTCTACTACTACTGCATTCTCTTTCTCCCCCCTCTTTCTCTGTACACACTAATATGTATATATATGCACGCTTGTATGTATGTAAATTTCTAAATAATCTGCAGAATAGCAAATGATTATTTACTGTTGGTTTGACTCTATAATGGATGCAGAATTAATCGTATTCTGAAGTTCAAGTTGATTGGCACTTCGGCCTGATCTTCAATATGTGTATGCCTATGTGTGTGTGCGCGCGCGCACGCCTGCATGTGTGTGTGTGTATGCACTAGTGCGTATGTACCTGTTTGTGTGCTTGTGTGTACCTCCATGTGAGTATTTGTAATCAATGGCAGAATTGGTTCGTTCATCTTTATGACATACGGTGACGTTACTTTATTTTGTGATTACGTTTCTTTGGACCAGGTACAACGCTATCTTCTCTCTGGTGCATACGTTTATTTACCGAGGTAGATGAACATAAGCACATGACAAAGAACTACGGTTAATAAAAACTACGACAATCTTTGAAGACGGTGTCCCACAATGGCCGCAGTCTAATGCCTAAAACGGGTAAAGAAAAGAATAAAAGAATAGAAGTTATGTCTTAACCAGGAAAAATTACATAAGTATATCACACAGAGTAAATTTATTTCTTTTTCTGTTGTTACATTTATAAATATTTCCAATATTTTGTGAGGTTACTTCTATGTAATGTAATGAGTATTGTCAAGTTGATCCATACAATTACCAATTCTCATCATTGATTTTTGTAAGTCTATGATATCTACATATGTCTATATGTGTGTCGTTTGAGCGAATATTTGTATTGAGATGAATTCATGGATTGTAATTCAATAAATTTCCAAGGCCACGGGTGTATCATATATTATTTTAAATGATAAAATGAAGGAAAGTTATATGATTTTTTAAATATTTACTTCTGTGCATATGACTTCAGATAACGCTGCTGAATATAGCATCTCCTTTCGGAACAAGTCATTAATATAATAGCTACAGTCTGCTACATAGATGTCTAGAATTGAATTTATCTCTGAAAGAGTAAAAGCTGATGCGATTTTATATCAGTATCAGCTCGGTAGCACCTTCTGTGTGTGATTTATCATAAAAGTTTGAAGCAGCAGGTTCAAATTACAATTATACAGGAATCTCATAGTTTTCCCCCGTCAATAGAGAAATGATATATTTCCTTCCATTAAACATCGTGTTTATGCGATGTCAGTATTCCCATTGTGGTTTCTGTATTTCATCTTTTCATATTCATCTATTCTGACATTTTCTACCCTCGCCTTTTCCTGATCTGTAAATTAACACTCTGTTTTATCTTTATTTATCACAGAATCATGCGTGCCCTTTGAAAATATTCTGAAATTTTCCTCTTGAAACCTGCTAATAAAACAGTCCATTTTAACAATATTCTATAAATATTTTATCAAAGTGAATGCAAAATATATCGACTGCGATTTAGAGGGAAGTCGATTTTAACCCAGAGCTTAACGTTCAAATACACTCGATAATCCAATCGCAAACAGAGCATTGATTTATTACTTAACATTGCTTTTGATCAGTAATAGGTGTTGTCTCTGAGTAACTGGCTGTAAAATTGGAATCTCATATGGTGATGTACGCGAAACTAGCTTAGTTGTTACGTGTGAAAAACATTGGATAGAGTGGTATAATTGTACTAGAGGAGAATATTTATCTAATAGAGGTTTCGAAGTAACAAGTAAGTAAATAAACAAAACATGTATATCGTGTGTCCCAGTTATAGAATTTCCTTTTTTGTGCAAGCATTTTAGAGTTTATAGCTGTTAAAACAAGATTCACTTAACAGAAGTCCGTTATATTCAATCTCATTAATTTACACAAGTGAGTACAACCAGAGTAAACATGCAAATTTTTTTTTTTTCTAAGGGGATATCAATAGTAATAATAATGAATTTATTTACCTGCTTAACTCATAAATATATCCCTGAAAATTTAGGAAATAAAGCATTTTTCTGTTCATGCAGCGAATATAGAAAAGTCGAAAGTTTACTGAATTTATCTTTACATTATCATATATGCTATGTTTTGCACACATAATACATACATACACACATATACACAAACATATAGATATCTATTACACACACATACACACACACACACACACACACACACACACACACACACGAACACTGACATCGTCTTTCGACTATCGATATCAAGATATCAAGCGTAACTTCTGTTACTCCTCTATCTCACATAATCTGTCCAATTCTTTTATTAGTTCTTCATAGACATACACCCACACCTAAAACAGATATATATGGCAAAAAAGTTGCACACAGTCAGCAACTAGGATATAAATAATTATTGTAATCAGTGTGATAAAGCAATCAAGTTTGCATTTCGTGGTTCTTAGTTTGATGCCTCCTGAAAAGTATGTTTCTACCGTATACTTAGATCGGATCTCATGCCTTCTAAATAATATCAGATTGACAGAAGCCATACCGTAAACTATAAGGTAGGCTGTACATATTTGGGGACAGTAAAATTAATCTGTTGCTCAGTTTTACACCATCACCTGTCTCGGTGTTATCTCTAGTGGCGACCATTCAACTGTAAATATTACGTCCAGCTCACTGATTTGATATAAACTCGATTTCTTGATGGTTTGCTTCCTACTGTCGTAAATCGTGTGTCATGGTTTCTCATCTAACTCCGTCTGTTTCCGCGTTTGTTTCTCTCTCTCTCTCTCTCTCTCTCTCTCTCTCTCTCTCTGCAGCCTGTCTTTCCGTGTCTGACGCCCACTCTCTCTCTCTCTCTTTCCCCACCAACCTTGGAGATTCAACAAAGGTGTGGTTATAAACACTTTTCTCCCACCCTGGCGATGTCATAAAATAGCAAATCAATTTGTCTTACAGTTGTTAAAAAATGACACAAATCCGATTTTTGTCTGCACCTGACGATGAATGTGCAATAATTTTCATTATAAAGGAGAAATTGTCAAATTTCGGGAGAAAAAATGTTACAATGAAATAATAATATTTATTTCTACGTCATATCTGCTTATCTAGCTTTCTCCATCAAGATGTTAATGGCACATTGTATGGCTGTTATACTACCATTGAAACATGATACTAGACAAATGTGAAACATTATATAAATATCTTCATTTTACATTTTGTATTTTAAAATGGGTTTGATAAACATATTATGTTTTGCAGACAAGAATTAAGATGATACAGTCATGTGGGTGTGTAATTTAGGAATTCGATTCACAAACACGCAGTTCTGCATTCAGTTACACCTTGAGCGAGTTGCAGCAACAATACCTTGGGGTCGACTAAAACCTTGTTTGAAAGTTCATGGAATGCATACATGTAAATATAGCGGTTCGGCAGACGACACCGATAGAATAAGTATCAGGTTTACAAAGAATAAATCCTGGGTTTGATTTCTTCGACTAATAGGCGGTGCTCCAGCATGGCCACAGTCAGAAATGACTGAAACAAGTACAAGAATAAAAGAATATATATACATATGTGTGTGTGTCAGTGCGTGCGTGTGCGCGTGTGTGGGTGTGAAGAGAGAGAGAGAGAGAGAGAGAGAGAGAGAGAGAGAGAGAGAGAGAGAGAGAGAGACATGTTCAAATTAAAGAATATAAATTATGCACAAAATGTTTTATGATAAGCAAATTAACACAGAAATGAAGGAAAGACGATTTGTGTTAAAAGCTTTTTGCTGTTTTCAAATTTTCAAATTCATGTGTAATACGCTCACACACATACATGCATACATACATACATACATACATGAATGTATACACAATCATACATACATACATACATACATGAATGTATACACAATCATACATACATACATACATACATACATACATACATATATACATACATACATACATGTAAAGGAAAGACAGCGGAATCGGATCGTTGAAGAACAATATATTAGGCTTTGAATTAACTTCGGCACCCAGTTCAACATTGCAGTTTGTATTTTGCAATAAAGATAAAATGCACACCAGATAAAATATTGGAGCATTTCGACTGGCGTGCTAACGTCCCTGCAGTTTTCATAACCTTTCCTTTGAGGTAGTACTGCTATTGTATTTACTCTTATCGCCTTTCTTTTGCCGAAACACTAAGTTACAGGGACATAAACAAACGTTGGTTGGGATAAGGACAGCATTAACACAAGCGCATTCACATTAACGTATATCTGACACTCGCTGACACACACATACACCTCAGGGAAAAGGTAATGAAAACAGCGGAAACGTTAGCACACCGGGCGAAATGCTTAGCAGTATTTCGTCTGTCTTAACGTTTTGAGTTCAAATTCCGCAGAGGTCGACCTTGCTTTTCATCCATTCGAGGTCGATAAATTAAGTATCAGTTGCGTACTGAGGTCGATCTAATCGACTGGCCCCCTCCCCCAGAATTTCGGGCCTTGTGCCTGGTTCTGTTACAGGGCAATAAGTGTGTGAACCTATTGAATAAAATCTTAACTGACCCACCTGTATTTTCTCTACCCAAAGCCAGGAACGTTTCAGCAGTATCACCACCACCCCGTGCACATTATACGTGTGTGTGTGTGTGTGTGTGTGGTGTGTGTGTGTGTGTGTGTGTGTGTATAACATCTTTTGTATGGATATATATATATATATATATATATGTCTTTTTTATGGATAAGCATTACACTTATATTGCGAATAGTCGCTCGGCTGATAAAAAAGAAAAAGATTGTATAAGCAGCTGAAGCAGTGTTTAATTAAAATAGTCGTATACTTAATGTACAAGCGACATGCCTGTCACTTCAGTATTTATGCTGAGATCACATCTCTTACAGACTTCCTTTCCGGACAATATAAATATTAAACAGAGACGAAAGTTAGTCGCAGCAATGACCAGCGAATGCACCAGTTGCAATTCGGTCTTTTTTGGCGTCTTAAACGACATGTAACCGCAACCCGTCACATTCTCTAAGTGTTTCTCTTTGTCTACATCAATATGACTCTTTCTTCTAGATTCTAGAAGAAATCAACTGTGATCAAATCTGACTCACCTCAATAAATTCTGATCCCAACTGCTGCTTCAGGGAATTCATCGAGTTTGAAAAAAATATTTTGAAACAAAGTAACAAATCATAGAACGTGGCTGTATGCTAAGTAGCTTGCTTACCAACCATTATGGTTCCGGGTTCAGTCCCACTGCGTGGCATCTTGGGCAAGTGTCTTCTACTATAGCCTCGGGCCGACCAAAGCCTTGTGAGTGGATTTGGTAGACGGAAACGGAAAGAAGCTCGTCGTATATATGTATGTATATATATATGTATGTGTTTGTGTGTCTGTGTTTGTCCCCACAACATCGCTTGACAACCGATGCTCGTGTGTTTACGTCCTCGTAACTTAACGGTTCGGCAAAACAGACCAATAGAATAAGTACTAGGCTTACAAAATATAAGTCCTGGGGTCGATTTGCTCGACTAAAGGCGGTGCTCCAGCATGGCCATAGTCAAAAGAATGAAACAAGTAAAAGAGAGAAAAGTGAGTAATACTAATGGTCATATATATATATATATATATATATATATATATATATATATGGAGAGAGCGAGAGAGACGGAGAGAGAGAGAGAGCTTCGGATAAATTGTTAAACACGTACTTTCTTACATGTATATGATATAAGGATACACCCAGAGTAAACTATACGAGGTTTGTAGCCTGCAAATATAGATATGCACAATAATGGCTTCAAATTTTGACACAAGACTAGCAATTTTTTAGGGAACGTGGGATTAGTCTATTACAACATCCCCAGTGCTCTACAGGTGCTTATATTACTGACTCAAAAAAAAAAAAAATGATATGCATAATCAACCCCAGAAAATTTTGAACTTAGCAGGTAAAAATCGGGTTGCAATATCCGAAGCGCAAACGATTCTGTACACTCGCTATCTAATTGATGATGACGATAATAAAAGAAAAGATCTAGCGCCTTATGTTGTGGAACTCAGTATCAATCGGAACTAAAGTGTGATTCCCTGGTTTATACTCTGATAGGAGTTTCATATATAATAATTGAGTATTTCCTCAAACTTTGCAACATGTCTATTGCTACCTTGTTTTTGAGTAATAATCGAATATGCAACTTTTATGAAGTATGTCCTTAGCCGGGAAGTATATCTGAAATTCTAAACGGCATTAAAATTGTTACAGAATTTGTCGTTTGCACTGGAAAAAAAATATATCTTCTCCGTATTTTCCACCATTGCAAAGAATATTTTATGCACAGTTCTTAGAATTTCTTGAGTTCAGTCTATCGTAATAACAAAACTGGAATTTCTATCGGTTTCTGATATTGCATTAGATTACTTGGAAATTGGAAAAACGTTACTTTCCCATCGGAATGCTATTATTTCAAAATATACAGAAAGTAAAACCTTCAAAACATAAACATAAATTTTGCTTCTTTGCCAGCGAAATATTTACCAAAGCTTGCTATTTCCACTTATTATGCAGCTTCAGATTTACTTGGGCGATTTGTTCTTGTGTTGTTTCGATTGGTTTTGGCTGATGGAAAATGTGAGCCTAAAGCAGAGAATAATTACAGTTAATCAAGTATCTCTTTGAGTAACTCAGTTTATTAAAAGAAGTCTATTTACTTAGTAAGATTAAGGAAAGTATATTAGTTCAATACAGAGAAAAGCGAATAAGATGGACGAGAGAACACGGGAGTATAACAAGAGAAAAAGCATGAGAGAAAAGCAATATTCGTGTGTAAATAAATTTGAATGACTGGCAAAAAAAAAAAAAATATAGGAAATTCTTGCAGTGAAAACTGTTTGAATGTTTTGGCTGTTTCCCACTAATAGTGATTTCAAACCACGAATATTCTGTAATACCTTCTACATTTAGGTAGAGTATTTCATAATTCATAGTTTGATTAAAACAGTGCTAAAAATCAAGACAATAAGCAAGAAATTAATTATTATATTTATAAATTTAGAAACCTTTCTATAATTTCATCAGTATTGTGTCTGTAAGTATGTATGTGTGTTTGTATGTATGTATGTATGCATGTATGCATGCATGTATCTATGTATGCATGTATGTATGTATGTATGTATGTATGTATGTAGAGGTGAGCGTACACTAATTTTTTAGTTGTCATTCTTTTCGCAATTGTTGTCATTTCAAGAGATTCTTCCTTTTCTTTAGTAGACATTTTACATTTGTTTGTATTACATTAAAAAATATCAGACGTCATTGAATTAGATAATATCCATTGAACCTCGTCACAATTCAGTTTGGAGATAATGGCTAAGCAGCAATGTTTAACGTTTCCGGATCACCTCCATTGCACTAATGTCTCCTATAAGAAGACTGTATAATGCGAAAGGTGATACAAGATGGATGTAAGAGGAAATCTAACAAGTAATATATACGACAGATTTCCAGAATTAAACGAAAGAATGCATACAAGTTTATATATGTCCATACACACACACATACGCACATAAAAAAATATATATATGCATATATAAACAAATGGATACATAGATTCACATTTACTCGTGTACACACCCATATACCTACATATATACATACATACACACACATACATATACATGTATATATGTATGCATGTATATATATATATATATATATATATATCTGCATATATATATATATATATATATATATATATATATCTGCATATATATATATATATATATATATATATATATATATATATATATATATATATATATATATATATACATACATGCATACACACATTCATACACGTGTGGATATATAGATAGAGAGGTAGATGGATAAACAGATCGATACAGTGACAGGCGGGTGGACAGACAGATGCTTTGATAGATACCACCATGAAACATAAAGAAAGTAAGCGTGAGTGAAAGAAGCAAGAGAAATTAATATTTGTAAAAGCTAGAGACCTAAGAAGCTAAAAGAATTTAATTTCCGCTTGAGAAATGGTAAAGTAGAAAAGACTGGAAACAATTCCGTTTCAAAGACAGTATTTTGAGCGCAATGTCGAGCAATTTCACAGAAAAGTAATAGTTTATAAGGTGATAACTTTGCAAGAGAAAAGTAAATAACCGCATCTCTTAATTTACCGTTTAAAAAATGGCGAATCTTAGATATTTAGGGAGGAGGCGCAGGCAGGTATCTCTTTCCAGTAACTTGGTTTCAGGTTCAGTCCCGCCTAAGGCAAGTGTCTTCTACTATAACTTCAGCCTGCCGACCAATGCCTGGTAGATGAATTTAGTAAGACGGAATCTGTATGGAAGCCTATCGTGAAGTGAAGATACCTTCTCCCATGAATGACCATGTGAGTGCACCTAGAAAGTTCCCCTCCAAGGCACAAGTCTGTGCAAGGTTGTTTATGGAAGACCAGCAGTCGCCTATATACATATCAGTCTCCCCTCTCCACTTCAGCAATGTTAACCTAGGGAAAGATCAAGGCCGATACAGCTTGACACCAGTGACATGGCAACTGATTTCTATAGATGAGTAAACTGGAGCAACGTGAAATAAAGTGTCTTGCTCAAGAACACAACAGACAGCCCGGTCTGGAAATCAAACTTAAAAGTTCACGATTGTAGAGAGAGAGAGAGAGAGAGAGAAAGAGAGAAAGAGAGAAAGAGAAAGTGAGAGAGTGAAATAGAGAGAAATATTTGATATACACATATATGTGTGTGTGTGTGTGAATGTGTCATATATACATTAATGTGAATGTCTTTGTGTTTATGCTTTGTGTCCTTACCACCGCTTGACAACCAGCGTTTCTGTATGTCCCCGTAACTTAGTGTTTCGGCAAAAGAAAAACGATAAGAGTGAATACAATAGCAGTACTACCTCAAGGAAAAGATAATGAAAACTGCAAAAACGTTAGCACGCAGGGCGAAATGCTTAGCGGTATTTCGTCTGTCTTCGTGTTCTGAGTTCAAATTCCGCCGAGGTCGACTTTGCCTTTCATTCTTTCGGGTTCGATAAATTAAATGCTAGTTGCGTACTGGGGTCGAACTAATCGACTGGGTCCGTTTTCAAAAATTTCGTGCCTTGTACCATAGGTAGAAAAGAAAAGAATGCATTACAAAACCAAGCGATTGGTTATAATAAGGATGGACAAATCACACACACACACACACACACACACACACACACACACACACACACACACACACACACACACACACACATACACATACACACAAATATAGGTGTGTATACATACAGACGTGTGTATGTGTGTGTGTGTGTGTGTGTGAAACAATAAAGTGCAAATGAGCTATAATTAAAATGAAAGGAAAGACTATCAAAAAAAGGAAAAGAAAAATCTATATAATTAAAATGAAAGGAAGGACTATCAAAAACAAGGAAAAGAAAAATCCTCTGCGTCCAGTATGCAGGAGAATTGGTAGAGACGATATTTGCAAGAATCAAAAGCAATGACCGAAAACCCACTGGACAAATGAAGTAAATACAGAAGTAATTTTAACTGTTCAACATAACTAACAAGCTAGAAAAAAAGACAAGATAAAAACAAGGAGTAATGATACAGCCTACGCGATCCCTACAATGTAAACTACGTTGTTTGACTGTGGAACCCTTGAGAACGTCCGTGTAAATACATAAGGATGATAGGGGGCGGCAGCATTGATACATACATACATACATATCGGTATTATCTACAGATGAGACATGATGTGATTGGCACACTATATAAGGAAATCCGTCGGACGGATAACCCCAAGGACAAAGAAATAAGAACACACAGTACAGTAGAAGCCATAGCCACTCATAGAAAAGAGGAGTTCTAGTGGAATGTCTCAATGAAATGTAAGCACAACAAACTTGATATAATGATTTGGGATAGAGAAGAGAAACTGTGTACAGTTGTTGAAATTTGCAAATTATATTCTACGCATAAGCGATATAATCCCCATAAAAATTCATATATTTTTGCCTTTGATGAAATTGTAACCATAGATATTAGCTACAAATGAAGTAATATTTCTAGAATTTCATCTTCTTAGAAGCTAGAAAGACCCCTTCATAGGGACTTAAAACCCGCAATTTAGTCGTTTTATCTAAGCAAAAACGAATACAGTTGTTCACTTGGAAGCTGTAGAGTCATCCGGGCATAAAATATGAGCGTAATGCGTAAGTCAATGGTACAACAGTGTAAGAGTTTGCTTTGAGATATACTTAGATTGTGATTTCTGCAATGTGGTGCATAAATTATCAAGTAAATGATAGGCATCTTTTCCTCCACTGATTCAGTTGCAAAATGTTTAGTAAAGTTATTTGGTTGCAGACCTCTATTGAGTCTTTTTATTATCACTGGGTCACACATAGTCCCCCGATGGTAACATTGATTTCAAGGCCTTCCAAGATGGGAGACTGGTTATTGAAAGACATTTATAGATTGTAAATTTATTCTGTCCAGTTATCTATCGGTATAGTGGTCATTTGCAAACTCCATAGGTGACACTTTCATTTCCCCTTAGCCCTCACGTCACACAGTTGTTAGTGTTTGAGTTGGGTCACTCCCTTCGAATTGTTATAGATCTGTAATGCATATTAAGGCTGTGCCTGTCACCTGTATGGTGAGGAATCCTACACTAGGGAGTAGTAACGATTAGGGTAGGGTAGCTGACTGCTTATTGTGATCATTCGTCTTTTGGTTTCCAGTAGCTTTGCTCTCTTTTACAAACTCAGTGAACATACATATATTTCCTATTTCAAAGAAATTCGAACAATACATATAAGACCCAAGTTAAAAAGATACTCAACAATTCAACTTCTCTGGTTGACATTAAGACACCCACGCCCAATAGGGGCCTTAACTCCCACATTTTAGAGCTCCATTACATCCATTTTTCAGGAACAAAATCCTTTTAATAGGTTCCATAAGACTGGAATTTTGGAATCTGCGCATAAAGATCAGTAGAATGGGATACATGTGTCATGATTAGAATTTTTTTAGAATGTGTGAAGAGGGAAAGAACCCTCATCTGCAATTTTGATGAAATTCGAATCATAGGTATTCCAGTTCATTAGAGAAAATATAGCAGAAAAGTCTAATTCTTTAATTGCATGTAACACAGGCAACGCCGGGTGTCTCTGCTAGCACGCACACACACACACACACACACACACACACACACACACACACACACACACACATACATATATGTATATATATATATATATATTACTGTGTGTATATATATATATATATATATATATATATATATGCTGCTATTTCTTTTCGTTCTTGGAATCACCAAGCTCGCACGTACTTCTTTGCCCCTCCTGTACGTGCTTCACAGCGTTCGAGACATACACACTTCACGTCTGGCTGTACAGCCTTTTTGTTTGTTTATTTCACCGTTTCGTTTTCCTGTCTTGTTTTCCGTCCACCACTACCCTCCACGAAAACAATTTAATTTGTGTTCGTGGGAAGAACCATTTTAACGATGCGTACTGCCTTAATTCTTCGAAACGCCGGAGTTTTAATCGTGGCAGCTGATGAAGGGGATGTTTCTATGTGGCCTGCTTATTTGTTGCACCTTGTTTACCATTTTTGTCCTTGTTCTTTTGCCACGTCATGTACCCAGTTATGTATCTATATGTACATGTGGATGAACGTATATACATACATGCACATATATATGCATATACTCATATATTGTTTATATATATATATATATATATGTGTGTGTGTGTGTGTGTATGTGTGTGTGTGTGTGTGTGTGTATATATATATATCCATCTATCTATCTATCTATCTATCTATCTATCTATATATATATATATATATATATATATATATATATATATATATATATATATATATATATATATATATGTATGGGTGTATGTGTGTATGTGCACAAGGTGATACTGAAAAATTCCTGGCTTTAAAGGGTGTCGCAAAAGGCCTGGCTGGAGGTTTATCCTTCCGAGTTCTTTTACAGGGCTTAGAAAAACTGAGGCACTGCTGCAATAAGTGTATGAATGTGAGGGAGAAATATGTTGAATAAAATTATAATTAACTAACCTTCCTGAATTTTCTTTTAGTCAAAGTCAGGAACTTTGCAGCCCCCTTTCGTGTGTGTGTGTGTGTGAGAGAGAGAGAGAGAGAGAGAGAGAGAGAGAGTGTGTGTGTGTGTGTGTGTGTGTCTACTCTAGCTTAATAGTATTTTCGAAGCATTCTGTTCCTTTAATTGATACAACGGCACAAAAACTCTGCAAATAATTCTGACCCTTGTCTGCCTCTAGACCCTGTGATTACCGATTGTCTCTGGCATCATCCGATCATCTGTGTAAGCGAATCGATCCACATGACATTTTCTGAACCTCACTCAGAAATGAAATTTCATGTATATTCTAGTAGCGTCGTAAAGTATCTACAATAAATAAATAAATAAATAAATAAATATATAAATAAATAAATAAAATACAATTGCTATTTTCTGTAAGTTATATTGCTTCAAAAACTTGACATGTCTCAGTAGAATATAGTTTCAAACATAAAATATTTCATATAAAGAGAGATGAATGTATAAAACTACTTTCCATAGTTAGTGGTAATGAAATCTTGAATGGGTCCATCTGAATTCCGCAATTAAATGTTTAATACAAGTCATTTGAAAAATGAAACAGTCGCTATCTTAAAACCTTTTCTAAAGATGTTCCCGCACAGTGTTCTTTTTCAAAAATTCTAGAACTTGCAAAGAATATTAAACTTATAAAATCACAGTTGATATCTTCTGTTAGGCTCAAATACAAACTTGCCCAACCCGCATTTCAAACTCATGATAGTTGGAAAAAAAAAATGTAATTTAGCCCTTGCCGGTAAATATTCAGGAAGATAAAATAGTACCCACCATACATACAGAACATCGCCATAAAGCGGAAGACCGGTGTGTAATGGAACACGCATAAAAACATTCGAGAATTCAGAGAAAGGGGCTATTTGGTTGTTTGCCAAAATCTGACTCATCAGCAGTAGGAAACAACAAACTCACAGTCACACCATTTCTTTTCTCTTCTACACAACTACAACAGCTGTCTTTCTACACAGTGAAAAGCATTACATATTTAATTCATATATACACACATGTATATATGCTATACTACAGACAAATATGTACGTATCTATCTATCTACATGTGTATATATTCGCGCGTCTGTGTGTATGTGTATGTGTACGTGGGCGCACGTGTACATCTATATATATATATGTACATACATATATATATAAACATACATAAACGCCCGTGCGCGCGCACACACACACGTACGCATGTATATATGCACAGACATATAGATGTACATAATTTCCAGTGAAGGAGAAATCTGTAGATTGATAGTTAAATATACAAGCAGACAGCTATATATATATATATATATATATATATATATATAATATATATATATATTATATATATATATATATATATATATATATACATATGGAAAAAAGTCAAGGTAGAAAAAAAACATTTCAGTACCGGTTTCAGTCATTGAGACTTTTTCAACTGTAAGTAAGGAAAACAATTAAATTTGGGAAAAATTAAAAGAAGTTTTTAAAAGAATATTTGTATAGTGTTCAAATACAAGTGGCATTTTCCTTGTTTCTGCCCGTTTCTGTCTCTTGTTTACTCTTGTGGGTTATCAAAAATGAACCTACACGCATCCAGATGTGGCTAAATAATATATTGATTACCAACCTCCAGCCTGTTGTTAATTTGGGCCCCTAGTCTGTGTATAAGTATAGCTTCCTTAATTCTTAAATTACCCAAATTTCTTTTATTCGCCTCAATTGTGACTCGTATGCTTTTGTCGGTGATCCGGCATCTGTCTAGATGTTTTCTGAAGGAGGAGGATCCCGTATTCAGATGTTCTTTGATGCAGACGTGTAACGGTCTTGTGCTACCCACATAGAACTTGTATTTTTTACATTGTATTCTATACACAACATTTATCCGTTGGCATAAATCTGTGCTACGGATGGGACAGTTTGTTAGTGTGCATTGATTGCTGTCCCTTGTTTGTTTCTTTGCGAGGTGTCCTCTCAGAGAGGGGCAGGAGTGGGCTAGTTGTATGTCTATCCATTCTCTTCTTACGGCTCTTCGGATGGATGTAGCTATCCTCTCACTAAAATGGGATATTTTAAGGAAGCATGTGTTGCTGGGTTTTCTATGTGTTCGATGTGTTGGTCGTCTTTGTTACTTAAGCCGATTTACAATGGATCTAGGGTACCCATTGGTTTTCAATATATCTAGGAAGCGTGTAGTGTGGGCTGCACTTGCCCTGGATGCGTGGAAGTTCATTTCTGGCGTATCGTATTTTGGCACCGAGTGGAAGTGCTGAATTGTATTGGACAAACATATCTCTACTAAGAGCCATTCGTTTTGAGTCTGTTAGGTTTAGCCATCAGCTAAGACTAGATAAGGCCAGAATAGACGGGCAATTAGTTAAGGACTTAGAAGAGGCGGTTAGGTTAGGTTCTGCATCCCACATTCTGGCAACGAGAACGGCCTTGGACTGTCACCTCAAAACCAAACATGAGGGATGTAGAGTTCGGGCTGAAGTGCGAACAATGGGCTGAGAGGGAATGAATATTGCCGGATGGGCTCGTGCGGCAGAAACCCAGCGCGGCAATGATGCCACAATTAGTTCTCTGATTGACGACAATGGGAGTTCGGTCGAGGGACAGGATGAGATGTGTGAGGCGCTTTACAAGCACTTTGCCGAATTATTCGGGAGGAGCGGGAAGCTGGATCATGCTGAAGCCCTTAGGGGACTTCCTCTCTCGCGGTCCGCGTCTCTCGGCACGAGAGGCTGAGTGCTGTGAAGGGCCAATCACAGCCAAGGCGGTGATCGAGGTGCTAGGCGAATGCCCCGGGGTGAAGTCAGCGGGTCTCGATGGTCTGCTCTATAAATTCTAGAAGAATATGCCAGACTTGTTCGGGCACCTGCTAGCCAGCGTTTACGCCAATTGGCAGCAGAATGGGAGAATTCCCAAGTCTGCAAGCCGAAGGCTAGTGACGCTGATCAGAAAGGACCCGAGCAAGGGGGACGAGATTAGTAACTTCCGGCCCATAACTCTGCTAAACACAGAGTTAAAGATTTTGGCCAAAGTGTAACAAAAAGGTTGGCGCGGGTCGTGGACGGATTTGTGGGGAGGGCGCAAAATTGCGCAATCTCGGGCAGGTCGATCCACAAGAACCTTCCTCTTATACGCTACCCCTTAGAGATGGTAAGGAACCTTTCTGGCGCAGGAGGGACCTGGTATATTTAAACCAGTCTAAAGCGTTTGCTAGGGTCGACCATCGGTACTTGGCGGCGGTCCTCGAGAAGGCTGACCAGGGCCGGGCCTTCCGCGGTTGGATTGCTGCTTTGAACAGCGACATCGAGTTTGTCGTTAAAGTGAATGGCTTCTTTTTGAAGCCATTCAGGATCGAGCGTTCAGTGCGTCAGGGGCGTCCCCTGTCCCCGCTTTTGTATGTATTGGCTCTTGAGCCATTGCTGCGGAAGTTGGAGGCACTAATGGGCGCACCGCATGATCTATGGTGTGGAAGAGGAGCTACGGAGTATGCGGATGACATCTCCATCATCGTGGTGGATGAGGGCCAGCTTCCAGTGGTGGAAGAGGCCATCAAAAACTACGAGGCGGTGACAAGAGCAAAGGTTAACAAGGACAAATCGGTCGATTTGCAATTCGGCACCTGGAAGGGCAAGCCGATGGCGTCCAATAACGTCGTGGGGCGTTAGACAGAAGGTCCTGTTAAGCTGCTCGGAGTCCGATTTGGTCAGGACCTCCAGATAGAGAAGAATTGGAATGAGGTGACCAGCAATGTGACAGCTCTGACCCACACCTGGTTTGGACGGGCGTTGTCCTTGCTAGGTAGGGCGGAGGTGGTGCAGATGTTTATAGCATCAGTGATCACCTACCGCCTGACCGTGGTGCCTTGTCCCGATTTGTGGCGGAACAAGTTGGAGAGAATCCTTCTCCGCTTTTTGTGGAAGGGAGGATAGCCACTTGTGGGGCGCTCTGTATACTGCCAGAAACCGCTAAAGGATGGGTTAGGGATGCCTCGGCTGAAGATGCAAAAATTCGCGTTAAGGTTGAGGCACCTCTGGCTTTACCTGGATGGAGAGAAGGTGTGGTCACCGCACGTCCGTTTCTACCTCCCGCAGTTAAAATCCTTAACGGACACTGGTATAGGAGTCAAGCAGAGACCTAGACTGGGGGACTGGCAATTGGAGTGCCGTCAGGCACTTCAGCTACTCTCTAGGACGGGCAATGCCGCCAAGAAGAGTTCTACTGCGAATTTCTATAGCGGAATAGTGGGATCGAAGTCCGAAGACGCTTTGGGGAAACCCTGGGCTACGATGAAAGTCAGTTGATCAATCTGTTTAGAAGAACGTTCGGGCCGGGGTACCTGGATAATTACCAGAAATCCCTGACTTGGCAGTGCTTCTATGCGGCGTTACCAATTCGTGATAAACTGTCACGGCACGGAAGTGCCGTCTCAACGACATGTCTAAGGTGCGAGCGGGATAAGGAAACTATCTTGCACGTATTCGTGGAATGCCTGAAATTATTGGGACTGATAGTCTTTACAGAATAGCTGTTTTCATCGATGGGAAGAGTACAACTATCAGATGAGTCCATCATCGAGATTGTGCCACCCACTTCTCTTAGCGGGGAGAGGAAGGCCTGTCTTTTTCTGTATGGTGGCCATATTGAAAGAAACAGTATGGAAGACGCGGTTGAAAAGGATTATGACTGGTACCTTCGTATCTGGCCAGAGGTTGGTCAACTTTTTTAGTTACAACCTTCAGCATGGCCGCAGTCAAATGACTGAAACGGGTAAAAGTATATATATATATATATATATATATATATATAAGATAGGCTTCTTTCAGTTTCCGTCTACCAAATCTTCTCACATGTCTTTGGTTGGCTCGAGTAGAAAACACTTGTCCAAAGTGCCACGCAGTGGGATTGAACCCAGAACCATGTGGTTGGGAAACAAGCCTCTTACCACAGAACCACATCTGTATCTATTATAAATAGCTAAGCCGATAGTTTACTAGCACATTATTTTATCGTCACCGGAAAAATAAAAAGGATATCGCGGTTTGAACTTAGGGCAGTAATTAAAAACTACAAGGCAAATTGTCTGTTGCTCTAATTTCATGTATGACAAGTCATTGTAACTAAATAGGTTAATCATTGATCCATTATTAACTAGGTTACTTATTGATTGATAGTTCTGGTTACAGATGCCAGGCTTATGTGAACTGTTATACTTTTTCTGATAAATATATGGAAATTCTCAGTTTTATTTTGCCTAAGCCAAAGGCATTAATTACATTTTCAGGACAGCTTCAGACATGTAACATATTTTTTTACTCCCCAAGGCACAAAACCCGAAACTTTTGGGGAGGGGGCCTGTTGATTAGATCGACCCAGGACGCTACTGGTACTTAATTTATCAACTCCGGTATGCAATTGCTACTTAATTTATCGACCCCTTCAGGTGGAAGGCAAAGACGACGTCGGCGGAATTTAACGTAAAGGACGTAAGGACAGACGGAAAACCGTTAAGCATTTCGTCAGGCGTGCTAACGCTTCATATTTCTTTATTGCCCACAAGGGGTTAAACACAGTGGGGACAAACAAGGTCAGACAAAGGCATTAAGTCGATTATATCGACCCTAGTGCGTAACTGGTACTTAATTTATCGACCCCGAAAGGATGAAAGGCAAAGTCGATCTCAGAGGAATTTGAACTAAGAACATAACGGCAGACGAAATACCAATTTCTTTATTGCCCAAATGGGCAGAACAACTGATGGGATCAGTAAATCGGTATGATTTTACATAAGATGACTTTTAAAAATTAAATAAAATATATTTAAAAAATCGAATAAAATTAACAATACAGGGACAATACAAATGAATCGATGATCAGGCCACGCTCCGACCCCACAAGCCCCGATCTATCGCTGGTAACTCTTTTTTTTTTGTTCCTTTTTTTCCGTCTATTCACAAGGTTCCTTGCACGCAGAACACTCGTGCAACATACTTCCATCTCTTTTGGAACGTACACTCCGACAGACATCTCTTCTCCAGCCACACCTTCTTTTCAAATGAAAAGTAAAAAATGATCGTAAAGTGTGGCCAGAGATAAAGTTGCCTGTCTTAATTCCTTTTATCCTAATCTTCCATACTGCCTCTTTAGCTATTGCTACAACCGTGAGAAAATATTTCTTACCTCCGTCTGTTAAAACTCCAGGTGGGTCAATTTTTATATTTGACTCAGTCGACAGCTGTACTCTTCCTTCGCTGGACAACAAGTGTTCAGCATAAGCCCACATTTCAGATATCTCCAGACACTGAACAATAGCGTGAGGGACGGTTTCCCTGTCTCCCCCGCATCTTGGACAGGTCGGTGATTGACGCTTACCGTGTCTTGCGAGCTTATCCCAAACGGGCAAGGTACCTCTGTAGAACTGCCAGGTTAAGGACTTTTAGAAGTTGTCCAACGTTCTCAACCCGAATGTACGGTGAAACAGGCTGTCCAGTTGAATAAACCCGAGACCAAGAGTCGCCCCCAGGCCATCGTCGCATTCAGACTCTACCAACCCACTATATAAAATCCGTGTGGAACCCCCACCGCTGGCGTTGCCCGAGCGCCGGAATAGCAACAGGGCCTTACGGCACTCTTTATGCCATTCACTCGACCTCGGTATACGAGAACACCAGGCTTCCTGTCCGCAAAAACTTTTGACCTCGGGGAACACTTGTCTGGCCAGTGAAGACTACACCTGTTCACTATCCAGGAGAATCCAGAGGTGCCTCAACCTCAACGCATGCCTGCGCATCATTAACCAAGACATCCCTAAACTTCCCTTTAAAGGCTTTTGACAGCAGACAGAGCGTTTCACAAAAGGCGACCTGCCCTTCCACAAAATGCGAAAGTGCTGTCTCTCCAACCTGATCAACCACGAATCCGGAAAGGGCACGACGGTCAGGCGGTAGGTAATGACCGATGCGATAAACACATTGGCCACATCCGCCCTCCCTTTCAGGGATAGTCACCGCCAAGACGATGTCTTGACTACTGCAGCCACCCTGCTCAATACCTCCGTCCAGTTATTCTCTACCTGGAGGCCTAGTCCAAACCAAACTCCCAGCAACTTAACCGGTCCCTCCGTCCAGCGTCCAACAACTCTGTCTGAAGGCATCGACTTGCCAACCCAGGTGCCGAGCTGCAAGCCGACCGACTTTTCCCGGTTAACCTTTGTTCCAGCCACCTCGTAAGCCTCAATAGTCTTACCCACTTCCTGTAGGTGTGCTACTGAGGTTACACTGATAGTGATATCATCCGCGTAAGCCGTAACAAACTCTTCTAGACCTGGTTCTTTCGGAATGCCACTCAACCTTCGCAGTAGGGGCTCGAGAGCCACCACATACAACAATGGTGAGAGCGGACATCCTTGACGAACCGAGCGTCTGATGCAGAACGGCTTCGAAAGGAAACCGTTCACTCGAACTATCGAGTGAATGTTGTGTTACAAAGCGATAAACCACCCGAGGAAGCCAAGTCTAGGCCAAACTGCGCAAACACAGTCGCCAGGTATCGATGGTCAACCCAATCAAAAGCTTTAGACTGGTCCAAATGTACCAGTGCCCCACCTTTGCCAGATTTATTACCAACCCTCTCTATGGTATAGCGGATAAGATGGAGGGTATCCTTAATGGTTCTGCCTGGGATGGCACATATCTTTGCCTCCCTGACTATACCATTCACGACACGCACCAACCTTTTCGCTAAGACCTTGGCCAAAATCTTCACTTCTGCGTTTGACAGAGTGATGGGCCCTAAATTCTCTATAATGTCCGCCTTGTCCGGGTCCTTTCTGAACAACGTCACTACTACCCGGCGCACAACTCTGGGGATAACCCATTCTGTTGCCAGTTCGCGTACACGTCAGCCAGTAGGTGCCCGAAAAAGTCTGGCATACCTTTATACAGCTCGTAAGGAAGACCATCAAGTCCTGGCGACTTAACCGCTTTACAATCGGCCAAAGTCTCCATCACCTTCAAAGGTGTGATTGGCTTTCGCAACACTCCGCATCCGACTCCGAGTGACACGGCAGCCCGGCAAGAAAGTCCTCGTGGGTTCTCTCACCGCAAGGACCGCCGTCACCCCCGAACAGCTGGGCGAAGTACTTCCGAAAGGCCTCACACATTTTCTCGGGTTCGTTTATCAAGACGCCATTATGGTTCGTCAAAGACCGTATAGTGGAACTATTTCCTTGCCGAGCTTCCACCACTCGGGCCCATCCAGCGGCCTTGATTCCTTCACTTCCCATCGCACGTAACTTAGCTCTGGCAATACTTCCCATGTGTTGGGCTTCAAGATGCTGGTTTAACTCCAGTCTTTTCACCTTCACTTGGTCCGCATTGCCAGTCCTCCAGGCTTCTTCTAGTTCCTTAACTATACCATCTCCTATTCTACGTCCCTTCTTAGCTAAACTTATACTAAACCTAATAGACTCATATTTGATGGCTCATTTTAGGGCGTACCACCATTTGCTATTAATGATGGTACCTGTCAATGCCCTCTGTATTAACATCTTGATCCGTTTTCTGTATTCTCCAATCACCAAAAGGGACGTATTGAGTCTCCAGTGGTCAGATCCCTGACTATGCAACTTATCTGCCGTCAGTTTACAGGTAACCATCTTGTGGTCACTGTAGCTGACTAGAAAAAACTGTAGACACTTAGCTATGGACTTATCTGTTTCCCTAATTAAAATCCTATCTAGATATGTTCTGGAAGACCCGTCTCTATTTGACCACGTCCACTGTGGAGTGTTCGGGTGTTCCAACATACATGGATCTGCTAGCTGAAAGTGACTTAGCAGATCCCGTAAGCCTGGGTTACGTTTTCTGTTCATATTCGGGCCAACACAATCTGTGTGTGCGTCACATATTGTGTTAAAGTCTCCTAACAATACTAGCAAATGCGACGTGGCCAGGAACTTGCCCAGATCTCGAAAATATTCAGTTTGCGGGCCCATAATTTTGGGTGCATAAATAGCGACTAGCCTGATTATCTTGCCACAACTGAATGTCAGGTTGAAAACGACCAGCCTGCCTCCTGGATCAGAAGGCAGGCTGGTCGTTTTAGTAGGACCAACACCCCACCCCCACCTCTCGCCCGACTCGGAAAAACGTATTTCTCATAGCCTTTCAGGAGGGGGGGGGCAGATCTTTTGACCCATTTACCCGGGTTTCCGTTGTAACAATCACATCCAATTTCTCGACCTGATGTCATTTAGGAAGTGTCCTTGCTTCCAGCTAGACATCAGGCCACGAACATTTATACAACCAATGTGAATAGACATGACTTACCTGTTAATCAAAGCTGTCCGGTGGAGAGGGACCCTCCACCTTTTCATGATACAGGAGGTGGCAGGTCTTGGAAAATAGATTGGTTAAAATCCAGTCTCATTACTGACACAGACTTTCTATAAGTATGTAATAAAATTTTATGAGTCTTTTTGTCCATTTCATAAAGTTCATAGGTTTTATATTTGTCCGAAAATTCGGCTATCCAGGTGGCTGATTCTTTTGTTTCTATTTCTCTCATTACATCCTAATTTTTAGTATGTAGTGCCACAATTCCTCTGTACGCTACTTCTTTCCTTGTTGCTTTTGGTTGGACTCTTTTTGCTGTGTCTTTTGGTCATAGTCCTATTGGTTTTGGTTGGTGTAGATTTTCTATTTTTCTTTTGCTAGTAACTTTCTTTTCTGCTTCCTTTTCTTTTTCTTCCTCCTCATCGCCTTCCTTACAGTATTTTTTATATGGCCTAACTGGCCACATAAAAAAACATCGGGGTTTACGCCCCTCGACAAAAACGTTGAGGAACTCCTCCCCAACTTCTATTTTTTTCTGGAAGCTGTTCTAATACAGCTTGTTCTGTTTGAATAATGAGGTGGACCGTGTGGCCGGTCCAATTTGCTTTTTCGGAGACGGTAGCCTGAAGTAGTTTTATCTCATCTACTTTTTCTAGGGTCGTCTTGAGGTGGGACCTGTGGTATTCGTATTTTGGCTGTCCTCATACCCATGTATATTGGTATTAAAATTACGTCTTCTGTTTCCAATGATTTCACCGAGTGCAACTGTGCCGTTTCAATATTTTTTAGGTGCACCTCGATGGTACCGAACTTTTTCCTCTGGATAGATATGTGATATTCTGCCAGATGGGTTTTAAACATTTCTCTACCTTCTCCTCGCTTACTCGCTCGATTTTCTTTCTTTTTGGCAGTATGTCTTGAATATAATAGGTTTTTCTTCTCTGACAATAAAAAAATCTCCTCTGGGGATTGAACCTTGACAATGCCGTCTTGAACTGTAATCATGTCCTTGTACATCAACAAATCACTCTTATTTGTCGACAGTTGGCGAGTTCTATCACCAGCCGCAGAAGCAAAACTTCTTTTCTGTTTGTCTTCCTCCGTTTGAAGGCTTTTCACCTCGATGTTCCTCCTTGCGACGGGAGTCCTTCACAATAATGGGAATTCATTTTCAGACGAATCTGAAACACCTTTCAATAATATTTTTAGTATCTTAAGCTGTCGAATCCTCGCCAGACGAAGACAAACTTTTTGGCATCTTGCCAGCAATTAATGTTTCCCCCCACAGGGGGAAAACACACAATAGTTTTTCGAATAAAAACTACTATACAAATTTAACACAGGTACAACAAATACACCAGGCAACAGCACAGAAACAGAAACTACACTTACTATACAGACGCACTTCAGCAATAATACTTCCAACCCACAGAGACGAAATACCGCTAAGCATTTCGTCCGGTGTGCTAACGTTTCTGCCAGCTCGTCGCCTCAGACATGCAATATATTAGGTGTAGTATCTGTTCGTGAGCATACACTCTCTTGTGGAGATTATCAATTATTTGGAGTTAGAACATAAAAGAGTTATAACATTAAATGGTTAGTAACAAAATTATCAGGGTTTCTAATTTCACACTCCATGTATGGAGTGTCTTATGTACTCGGCCTGAAACTATATTTATGTGTGTGTGTGTGTGTGTGTGTGTGTTTGTGAGTGTTTTTATGGCTGTGTATGTTAAGTGTACACTTGTACATACGCATACATTTACCTGTTGATGAATGTGTGTACGAGTATACGTCTCTGAGTGTATGTATGCATTTACGTGTGTGAGCATAAGCGATTGCACTTAAAATAGAAGAATAAAGGAGTAAATAGAAGAATAAAGGAGTAAATAGAAGAATATATACAGGAGAATAATGTTCACAACTAATCTTTTTCCAGAGGATATGTATGAGGTCGGTACGTCCATGAAGGTACAGGTCCTTAGTTAAAATCCCGGGTAAATCCAGGCGGTATTTTGGCAGTATTTTGAATGATTTATTTATATTGTTAATGTGCATAAAGAGCGAAGGAGTTCTTTATATATATATATATATATATATATATATATATATATATATATATATATATATATATATATATGCTAACATATATAACATAAATAATATATATAATATATATATATATGCTAACATACAGAATGTTGTGCGTATTTAATTTCATCAAAAACGTTCAATTTGTCTTCTACACATAGCAAATCATTATAAGTTAATCTTGATTTCCAACTTAACTTGGAGATTGTGTTAGAACATAGAATATTGTATTATTTACCTTGACAGGGTTTTCCATATGGACTCATGTTCCATAAAAGTACCATTTGCTACGGCCACCATAACTGCCAGATCAGATGATTTCGCCCTGCTATAGGTTTTTTAGTGACTGTGGAATTATTAAAAAATAATAATAAGCCCACTAGCTAATTCGAACACCTTTGCCTGAAGAGACATTGAATACATGTCTATCGTTGACGGGAGACTCGGTTGTTTTGTCGCTGCTGCACATATGTCACTGTGGAGCGAAAACCCTCGATCTGGTAGTTCCGGCGGCAGCATCAGATGGTTGACGTCTGTCGGCGATATAATTACGAGTACTTTTGTGCACCACGAGTCCATATGAGAGATCTCAATAAAGCAGTATTCTGTTTTCTAATACAACCTCCACGTTAAGTCGGAGACCAAGATTACCTTTTAATACTAACACTGCTTCTGTCGCTACTAATTAATTATTCATTATAAGTCGTTTGTGCTGACAGTCGAGTACTTAGAGATCCTAACCAATGTGCAAGTTTTGCAAGAGTTTTCTATAGTCTATGCGAAATCATAAATATGTCTAATCTTGTCAAACATCGTGTTTAATACTGAACTAAAATCATTACTATAAACTCTGGAAATTTCTGATTGTAAGCGCTTTGTAGAGTACAGAAGAGTTGCAATAACATATGAATACTATTCCTTATCTTAACATCGATTGCCGTTAATTTTATATGAACTTTTTGCGTAAGAAATGTAAGTTAAATAGTCGTATGGTTAGATGATGTATTTAAATATTTTGAGATGAATATATATATATATACGCTATATTCAAAAATGTATAGAGAAATCCTGAAACATTGGCACCCTGACCTGAGAATTAGTAATCGTAACTACATACGCTCTTTCCAATGATAGATATAAAAGTGATAATAGTATGTCCTCTCGCAAATCAAAAAAGGAATTGATAAAGATAGTTGTAGTCCCCAATATAGTTTAACGTTAATAGCAATTGATATGGAAACTTATACTTTAAACTTGTATTACGATTCATGGGTGAGTTGAAAAATTTAGATCAACAGTGATTTTTGTTTGTGTTATTAGTAGAAAAATATCCCTATAAGGATTGCAACAAGGGCAGTAACTTCAATGACATCACTAACCGGGATTTTTAGAAAGTCAAAACGATTCATATGTTGTTTAAATACAGCTGCATATGTTTGTCAGCTGAGAATATTAATAATCAAGCTATAATATGAACAAAACAAATATGTTATTGTAGTTAGATGACGAATTGGTAGAATCATTTGAGCATAGCCAGAATGCATCACACTATTTGTTTCAGCTTCCAGCACTCTATGTTCAATCTCCACCACGGTCAGCTTTGCCTTTTCTCCTCATCTTTTTGGATTCGATAACGAAGCACCAATTGAAGATGGTAGATATGTGGAATTGGAAGAACGATGAACCTGATGCATTTTAGTATTCCTTCCCTGTCATTGCTTTCTCAGTTCAAATCAAGCCATAGCCTATTCGGGCTGTAGACTTAATCCGACACCCGGGTCAGCAACACGGAGCGTTTTTAACGGAGTCAACTTTTTTTGTGGTAAAACGGTCCAGGTTACAGTTTTGAGAATACTTGCTTTCAACTAATACTTTGAGAATATTTGCTTTCGAATCTGTGCAACGGGTTATTGACACAGCTTTCTTTTCTAAGAAATTAGCTGACTTTAAAAACAAGATTTACTTTCATTTAAACTGTCTTTATGTTTTCTCTATTCTTTTTGCAGATTATATAGGATTGGGTTTAGCGCTTCACCATCCTTTGGTGGTCTTTAGTTTACTAATCGCATGGATAATCACAGTTAATCGACTTTGTTTAATCACTATGTTGCATGGTGGGATCGTACTGCATGTATGTTTAATATACAAAACACACGACTAATGTACTTATCTCCACATTATAGTGAAATAATTTTTTAGATATAGAATGGAAGAAAGTAGGGAAAAATGAAGATGAAGCTGTTCAATGAATGGAAATATAAATAAATAAATGAATAAATGCTTTGTTTCAATGTTATTGTCAACTACTGAAAAATGGCAACATCATCGGAAACTAGACGGAATTGTAATGTCAGTTATAGAAATGTACTTAAGCTTCATAACAAATGGGATTAATATTATTATCATAGCCATTCTTATTTAGATCCTCTGCAAAAGTTGACACGAAATAAGATTCTTAGGAACCTAAAGTAAAAATATCTACATCTATCTGGAAACATTAAATCAATACTATTTGTAAAAATTACATCTATGATTGAACTAGCTTTTTATACATGTCCTTTCAAATTATAAATATATTAAACAGCTATAAAAGCTGAAAACTTCTGCAAATTAAC
>NC_142930.1:105945675-106000675 GCF_046866305.1 Octopus bimaculoides | reverse complement strand
ACCAAACCAAACGCAGAACAATTTAAAACGGCCCTTTCGTACATTGCCCTACAACACTGTCGGTTGGAATAAACCTGCCTATCCAGGTCCCGAGCTGCAGGCCCTCCAACTTGTCCTGTCACTGCTTCGCACTCCTTAAGTGAGTGCCGATCACCTCTATTTCTGAGCTGTCCAACACTATTACGGCGACGTCATCGGCATAACCCATCACGAACCTTCTGCGTCTTAGATTATGCGGGGTTTCCCTCGAAATATCCCACTTCCTCAGTAATGGCTCCAGAGCCAGCACATATAGACGGGGTGAGAGTGGACAACCTTGATGGACCGAACGAGCGATGCCAAACTATTCCGATTGGTGGCCGTTTACTTTGACCACCGAACAGATGTCGTTGTACATTCCAGCCTTTGAAAATGGAACCGAAACCGAATATTGATGGTCGACCCTATCAAAAGCTTTTGATTGATCTAAGTTGAACTGTGATTCACGCATGCCAGGTTCCTTCCCCACAATCTCTATGATACAACAACAATAATAACAATCTTTTCTACTCTAGGCACAAGGCCCGAAATTTTGGGAGTCCAGTCGATTTTGATCGACCCCAGTACGGTACTTAATTTTTCGATCTCGAAGAGATGAAAGGCGGGATTTGAACTCAGAACTCAAAGACAGACGAAATACCGCTAAGCATTTTGCCCGGCGTGCTAACGTTTCTGCCAGCTCACCGCCTTCACAATAATAATAATAATAATAATAATAATAATAATAATAATAATAATAATAATAATAATAATTACTAATCGATAAGACTACCCTCGCTGACTGCAAGAAGATACACAGAAATTTGGCGATGGCATGGGTGGACTATAGGAAAGCATATGACATGGTCCCACACTCGTGGATTATTGAATGCCTTAAACTGCTTAAGGTCTCCCACAATATCCTGATGTTAATAAAAAACTTAATGACAACTTGGCGAATGGGGAGATAGGCTAGGAGAGGTAAATATCAAAAGAGGAATCTTTCAAGGGGACAGTCTCTCTTATTTGTTGTCTGCATACTGCCATTAACGAGCGTTTTAAGAAATATGCATGTTGGGTGAAATTTAACAACCTGTGGTTTATGGATGACCTAAAGCTATTTGCTAAGACTGAGAAAGAAACTGAGAGTTTGAGGGCAACTGGGCAGATGGTTAGCAAAGATATTGGCATGGGATTTGGGATCGAGAAATATGATGTAATTATTTTCAAAAGGGAGAAAATCAGTAAAAGCTATGGGATCAAGCTGGAAAATGGCGAAATTATAAAGGAAGTCGGAGAGGAAGGGTATATAGTACCTGAGTATAGTACCTTGAAAGAGATAAGATGAATGAACCCAAGATGAAAGAAATGTACACGCGAGAGTATTTGGAGAGAACTTGGCTTGTGCTCCAAACGAAGCTAAATGGCCACTATAAGATTAGAGCAATTAACACGTAGGCTGTTGCTTTGATGAGATATGGGGCAGGAATAGTATCTTGGAAGAAGAATAAATTACAAGAGATAGACGGGAGAACACGTAAATTAATGACAATCAACGACGACCTACACGCCAAAGGTGATGTGTCAAGATTGCTTGTAAAGAGTGAAGGAGGACGGGCATTGGTGTATTGTGAAGGTTGTGTAAGGAAAGGGGAGAATAGCCTGGCTTGGAATGTCAAGGGGAGGAAAGAAGAAATGATTGAAGGAGTGAAAATGCAGGGAACCTTAAAAGTGAACGAAGCCGTAGATACAACATAATTTAAGACCAGATGAAGAAAATTTTGCAGGACAAGAAAATGCACAGTCAGTTCTTGAAGAATAAAGATGAGATCGATTGGAATAGAGCCTGGCAATGGCTGCAGAAAGGAGACTTAAGAGGGCCCAGTGAGGTATTAGTGTGCAGTACTCAACAAGGGAGAAAGTATAAGTCATATTGTTAGTGAGTGCAGTAAGCTCGCGCAAAGCGAATATAAAAGGAGACACAACAATGTGGCCACATATGTCCACTTGTTGTTGTGCGGAAAAACAAAACTCGAGAGAGCCGAATAACGGTATGAACACAAGCCAAAGGGAGTAATGGAAAACCAACATTACAAAATACTCTGGGATTTTAACATGCAGCGCAACCAAGTCATAGAGGCGAGACGACCAGATATCGTGCTCATCCATAAAGATGAAAAAGAAGTAAAGATAATAGATGTTGCAATACCAGATGATTCGAGGATGAAATGTAAGGAAACAGAAAAGTGTGAGAAATACCAGCCACTGCGGGACGAGATAGGAAAGTTATGGGGCATGAGGAAAGTAATGGTGAGACCGGTGGTAATTGGAGCATTACGAGCAGTTTCCAAGGGCTTTAAAAAACATGTTAAGAATATTGGAGCTCCTGCCAGACTCAAAGTGATCCAGAAGACAGCATTGTTGGGTACAGCTCGCATTCTAAGGAGAGTATTGTCTCTTTGAGTCACAGGAGAAGGGACTACTTCAAACCTTTGGCGATTTGTTATTGCCTGCTTTCAAGTAAAGAATAACCGGTAATTAAGAACTAACCGAGAGGCTTTCATGACAACAACAACAACCACAACAACAACAACAGGAATAATAATAATAATAATAATAATAATAATAATAATAATAATAATAATAATAATAATAATAATAATAATAATAATAATAATAATAATAAGAAGAAGAAGAAGAAGAAGAAGAAGAAGAAGAAGAAGAAGAAGAAGAAGAAGAAGAAGAAGAAGAAGAAGAATACCGGGGACGTGTAACATGTGAGAGCAATAAAACACAGCTCCGAAATTTATCCAAAACCATCGGAAATAAAGACATTGCATAGAGCCAAAAATAACTGACAAAGGGTTGGACTATATCCGAGTAAGTAATACTCATTGAAATTTATTTCTATTTTCCAAATGAAATGATGTATTTTAACTGGATATCATCTTCATTGCTCGCACAGCACATGTAAACACGCTTGATATATTACGATCCTTTAACACCAGACCATCTCCGGCCCCAAACACCATGTACAAAAAAATTACAAATAAATTAAATAATACGGGTATTATTCAACAATCAGTAAGTGCATACTTCAAACTTGTTATGCAGAAAGTACGAAAAACTACACGTGCAAGACAATTTGACTACAGAAATGAACGGACCGGTACCCTACGAAAATGATGACCGTCAAAATAAAAGGCCGGACGTTGTTCCTCATGTTTCGGAAATGAAACAAAAAAGGCATAAATGGACATGTGAGGAATATATTTCAATCCAACACGCTTATTTTACAGCAGTGCTCTACCCAAAGAACGAAAACTCAACAATACATACATATAAAATATGGAAGAAAATAACCTAAATAAATACGTGTACAATTAAAAAAAAGATTAAATGAATGATTGGCAAAAGACGAAATTGTCAGTCTTCAGTATATAATATTATTCACTAAAGATAGCAGATAAGTAAAAACGCCTTGTCTTCCAATAGAATTCCGCAAAACAACAAAAATTAGACAAGAGTTCTAATTGTAAAGAACAGTTTCGATATTCTGTGTGCAACTTGGACACTTCCGGGATGATGACATTTTTGTGCCTCATACCGTTATTAATCCGGTACCGGGTCAAAGGTAGAGATTTCTCTATGTTGTCAGTAATTCTAAGGTTGAAAGTTTTCTAGAGTAGACTTAAATTTTATACTTCGATACAAATTACGTAAATTATTACAGAAAAATATGTCAGTATTTTCCATCACTGAATGCTGCAACACTGAATACATTCCTCTAGCAGCAAAGAATTGAGATCACCTGGCAACGTTCAGTAATTTCACGTCTCCTGTTTATGCCAACATGACTTATTTGTCTCGCACATGATATCTCGTATCGGCAATATCGGTGGTATTGCCGGAAAGAGATGCCCCCTCACAAGTTTAGCCTTCGCAGGAAAGCAAAAACTTATAGTGATCAAGCGAGAATTCACCCCCAACAGTCTGAATGTGTGTGATTCGAAACGTGGTCATTTACTTTGGTTAGATCTTCACCAACCTGTGTCACTACATGTCTGTTTTGGCAGAGCTTTTCGTAGACAGATCAGTTAAGAATCATACAGTCCATTACAAACCTGAGAACACTGCCAATGACAAGATCCAACTTCTCAAGCACCAGAGTCCTCAACTCAGCTGTCATCAAAGTTTTGAGGCTGGAGTAGCCACCCCATTTCCTTGGCTAATACGGTTAGGAATGCTTGCAGATTGTTACCAGTTGCGATATAAAACACTCAAATTAGAGTCGAAAGAGTCTTGTACATGCCCATAAAGGTCATGTGGTGATCATCTAAACCAGTCCTCGGTCTTCGGAACACCATTCACACCTTTTTACTGGGTTTTTGCTGCACGTCTTGTTTTCTACTGTGTGCAACATTACGATCTCAAGATAAGCACCATTATCAGCAGATATATTAAAGTGCCACCAGAAAAAGGACTTGTCTATAGAATTTTTAGGTATGTTTTTTGTTCATCGGATTTAGATTATAAATCTCAGTATGTATTATGGGTATCATATATTACTACAAATATGTTGCTCAAAGTTTCAAAGTCTTTCCAACTGTTTTAGTGTAAATATAATGATATGAAGTAAATGATATAGTCCCTCTCAATGTACGACTGCCTTTAACTCTAAGAGGACAATGAAAAGTGTTAAAATTGTGTGCAAATATTAGTTTCAAATTTTGGCACAGGACCAACAGTTTTTGAGGCGTGAAGGAATTCATTTCAGAATGCAAAGACAGACGAAACGCCGCTAAGAATTTTGTCCAGTGTAATAATTGTTCTGCCAGATCACCGACTTATTGTGGCCAAATAACACCTGAAAACTAAAGTAATATAGATAAGCACATACGAATTGTTTGTAGTGCATTCAAATATTTTAAACACATTAAGATGAGAAATATTTGAAATTCTGAATAACAAATTTTATGAAGAAGACAACCGATATCGATTCTGGGTGTTGTGATGTTGTGTCCAATTTCCGGATGTCGTGGCGAAAACCTGATTTGGATGGTTTCATAATTACATAAATATATATTCAGCCTACACCAACACTAATAATTTCGAATTTACCTGCACCGTACATTGATTGATATAGAGATACTCCTCATATGCATATATATATATATATATATATATATATATATATATATATATATATATATATATATATATATATATATATATATATATATATATATATCCTATGTACTGTAATATATTAATCAGAACAAGAATATAAAGCGTTTGCTTTCAGGGATAATTATATGTAAGTTATGTCGATTTCAGGTTACAAGATGAAGCGAATGACATGAGTGTACAATAGAACAGAAACGTATTTAAAAGTTACTAAATGCTATTGTATATTACGACGAACAGGAAATTACTCATCTCTCTTGAAATAAAGTAATGCTACAGATTGTTTAAGATGAAAATATTTTAGTGGTAATTGCATAGCATAATTTATGTTTGTCTAACAGTATTTAGCTTCTACTTTTTAACTCATTAGAAATCTTTAAAGGCATAGTAATTTCGATTGCCGACACTTGGCATAAACGCTACCCAATTTTTATTTTCTGTACTTAGAATTTATATTTTATTTTATGGTACCCATATATTATTTTATGCATCATTATCTATATTTCTATAACTGATTTATGAATAACTATACAAATAGTTTTCTGGTAATCATTAATAGAAAAGTACTGAAATAGATATTTTGTGATAAACAACTGGTATTAACAATAAGAATCATTTTGCGATACATCATTTTGATAAAAATTGTATGTATGTGTATATTTATGCTGCATAAAAATTGGTCTTATATATGTTAATATTATTACCAATTATCAGCGACGGTACATTCACGGCAGGCAAGGAATCTTACTTTCACTTAAATGAGAACATAATCTCATTTACTACATTGCTCGCGAGGTCTAAAATCCGTTACATACCTGTAAAACCCGAGTATCGAAACTTAATTACTCTATAGAATACTTGCCGGTTTGTGTTGTCTGCATACAACCCAAATGCTTTCATTATCAACAAACATTAAAATTCCGTGTTCAACCATGACACTACTGAAACACTTCTTCATTTCTTAATTCACTCTCATCTCTTTACCATCATCTAACAACTATAAGAACTGACCACCTTACGGACTAGATTTCACAAAAAAGGTACGTCATATCATATATAATAACAATAGTAAATTGAAACAGTTAGTTCCATAATAAATATATTACTTGACTAGATTGATGCTTTCCTTCTCTTTTACTTCAAACATGTTTGTACATCGATTGAGTTCTGAGAGAATTTAGAACATTGCTTACAAATGCGTTTTTATCGATTTGATAGTAATACTTCTGTCTACCTGCCTTTCAATCAATGTATTCAATGTGTGTGTGTGTGTGTGTGTGTGTGTGTGAGTGTGCATGTTTGTGCGTGCGTGCGTACGCGCGCTCGTTTTGCCTGCTCGAATCCCCACGTAAGTGTTAAAACTACTCGTTTTAACTTTAATCGCTTGTGGATGAATATTTTTTGCCGTATTGTCGGAAATATCAAACATATGTCATTTCGCACGCGCACGCCCACGAGGTCACACACACACATACGGTCACATGATATGTATGTATAGAATCTGTCTCATGATCGGACCATCTTTAGAGCACCTTGCATGACGAAAAGCAGAATAAAGCAAAGAGTAGATGAATTCTGTGGAGTAAACAGCAATTCAATAACTGGAAATGAAAGAAGTCCTACTTCTTGTTGTCAAATCTCTCAAGGAAAAAGAAGACTCTGATGCAACATCTGCAACATTATTTCATCCGATGATATAGAGTAATTCTTTTTAGATAAATGCATGCGCTATTTAGAGAATAGGATCTGCCATATGAAAGACCTTCCCTCTCTTCCAAATTCTCCGAGCACAGACATCTTTGTTATGTTTAGCATAGTTTGAGCGATCAATGCGCAAAAATACAACATATTCATGAAAAATTCCATGATTCACTGAAGGAATGGGTCGCCATGGATGATTGCTACCAAAGGCGCCGATCGTTGCCACACAGATTCAAATGAGTGGACGTCACTGGCAGGGAAGCAGAATTGTAAAGCTACATTCACATGCACACGTTTAAGAGAACAATCAAATAATGGTATATATATATATATATATATATATATATATATATATATATATATATATATATATATAGGTAAAGTAAAAGTTAGAGGCAATACTTGACAATTGTAAGCACCTGTGTATGCCAGCTCGTGGTTGAGGTGAAAGAATAAATTGTAAATGCAAAAAATAACAACAAAAACACAAAGGATTCTGCGGTACACGTGTTTCAAGCTTTATATCAGTGTATAATTGACAATACAAAGCTATCTTCAGCCGCAAAAGTATTTCTCTCCCAAGAAATTATATCACATCGGCGTTAAAGGAGGAAGAAAGGTGCGATATAAGAGGTGAAGTTCCTTTCGGTATTTTGCATTGTACTATAGCTCATTTTTATTTTTACACTTTTTATTTTATTTAATCCTATTTCTATTTTTATTTTTATTCGTATTTTTATTTTTTTGGATATATATATGTATGGGTATATATATGTGCATATATATATATATATATATATATATATATATATATATATATATATATGTATGTGTGTATGTATGTGTGTATATATATATATGTGTGTATGCTGCTTATAAATTGTTTTATTTTTATTTTTTTATATATATACTTCACTTTATACTTTTACATTTATTTTACACTCTTTTACTTCCGGTTTCTTTATGTTTTAATTTTTTAATTTTTAATTTCTTTGTACTTCTGATTTTTTATCGGTTATATTTTGACTCTTTTATCCTTATTTTTTATAATTTATTATTTTTTTCATCTTTAATTTTTTTATTCTTTACTTTTTATCTCTTATTTTTATTATTTTTATTATTTTTTACTATTTTTTAGTTCTTATTTTATTGTTTATTTCTTATTTGTTACATTATTAATGTGGGTGCTAATATTTCCTATCACTAGTATACTATATTACTCTGTATTTTGAATTTTGTTTTTTGAATTTTAACGTCCAACCCTACCTCTCCCATATAATTTATTTCACTTTTCTTGTTGACATGTTTATTGGTTCATTCTTTAAGGTCTTCTATGTTATAATTACCCTTTCCACTTCCTTCACCCTTCTTCATCTAGATAAGTGTATGTAGATAAGTTAGTACACTTAAGTTGTAATTCGCTTAGGTTGATCACTGACCACTCACCACAAGAATATCATGTTTCATGTTTCATGTTTCAAGTCTATTCTGGCATGACACTTCTTATTTACGACCCACCACTGATATAGACAGACACAGCTCATATATGTCTATCCCTTACGACCTTTAAGATCTCTGTATCTATATCCATTTATCGCTTTATCTTCTTCTTCTACATTTAGATTTTTCATCACCACCCTTCGCCAACCCATCTAAATAGCTTACTTGACTATCCAGACTTTCTCTTATTGTTTCTTAGATTACCCGCCCCACCGATTTGACTCCTTTTATGTTTTATTTTATTTTAATTTTAAGTTTTTTATTTTTATTTTAAGTTTATTTTATTTTTACATGAATATCTGTGTATAACTTTTTCTTTTCTTTTCTGCTCAAGATTTTATATTCCCATTTTATTTTATATTGTTATTTCGTTTTGTCATTTTATTATATTGTTCTTAACCACCAACTTAGCACTACACACTGAATCGTGGCAGGGTATGGACGGTTTTCGGAGTACCGAGGAAATTAGGTGTAGATGGAGAATTCTACGAGGTATAGTACAATGCAAAATACCGAAAGGAACTTCACCTCTTATATCGCACCTTTCTTCCTCCTTTAACGCCGATGTGATATAATTTCTTGGGAGAGAAATACTTTTGCGGCTGAAGATAGCTTTGTATTGTCAATTATACACTGATATAAAGCTTGAAACACGTGTACCGCAGAATCCTTTGTGTTTTTGTTGTTATTTTTTGCATTTACAATATATATATATATATATATATGTATGTATGTATGTATGTATGTATGTATGTATGTATGTATGTATGTATGTATATATGTATGTATATATATATATATATATATATATATATATATGAACATTTGTGTATGTGTATGTATGTATACTTTTACTTATCTGTGTGTGCATATATATATATATATATATATATATATATATATATATTCACATATATATATGTATACACTTGCACACACGCACACACGCACGCGCACAAGCACACACACACATACATATACTAAAAATTAATATAAAGAGCCAGGCACAATATGATACATAAAGGAAAATTCAATCGCTATGGACTGTGACTAAGAGTGCCGAAGCACCTACATGGCAATAAAGAAGAGCTAAAATACTCTTCATGCTGAAGAACGGAAGTGTATACATTTCGACTATACTGTAGGCATCATCATTGGTGATTGCTCGAACGGCTCATGGTGGACTGATTCCGTCTGCCAGCATACATATACTTATCATGAAAAGTTATGGATTATTTAGCGGAATGAGAACGCGTATACTATATATATATATATATATATATATACAAACGCATACACTCACACATGTAAATATTGTTCATAGAATACACTTAGTGGTTCTCAAGAGGTTTAAACTTGAGCGGGTAGAAAAATAAATGTAAGGATTAGCAAGTGAGGCAGGTTAATATATGAAGTATATTAAATACATAAAATACAAAAAAAATGTATGTATGTTTACATACGAAAAGGTCTGGCTAACAGAACAGAAATGACATCAAGAATTCAAGGCGTTGAAGAAAAATATTAGAAGTCCAACAGCTGTTTCTGGAGGCTCGGTGGGCCAAAATAATGCTTGTAGATTGATCCCATCGTTGGCTGAGACAAACCTCCGTCTTAAGGGAGGAGATTTTACATTTCAGGTTTTTGACAGAAAGAAGTTCAAAGATGAAATGATTTTGTGGAGAGCTAAGTGTATTAGAGGGTGAAATTGGGGAATATTCAGATTATTTCCTCCTCTCACTATTCCCTATCTGAATACCTCCCCAATTCCACCCTCTAATACACTTAGCTCTCCACAAAATCATTTCATCTTTGAACTTCTTTCCGATTAAGCCTAATCTCAAGGATTAGGCTTAATAAAGAGGCTAATAGGGAGTTATATTAGTAGAGGTGGAAAGTAGGATGAAGAGGCTACATGGCCGCTGTGGGGAAGCTATGGGGGTAGTGGGAAGTACTGGTTTTGAAATATTTGGAAAGGTATGTTTGAGAACCACTACTTATTAAGCCTAATACTTGAAATTTATTTTCTCCTCTCACTATTCTCTATGTAAATACCTCCCCGGTTCCGCCCTCTAATACACCTAGCTGTCCAAAAAAATCATTCCATATTTGAACATCTTTCTGTCCAAAAACTCAAATATAAAATCACTTCCCCGTTTAAGACAGAGGTTTGTCTCATCCGACAATGGAATCAATCTACAAACAATATTTTGGGCCGACAAGCCCCCAGAAACAGCTACTGGATTTGTAGTACTTTTTTTCAACCCCTTTAATTCTTGACATCATTCCTATTCTCTGTAAGTCACACCCTTTTGTATGCAAACATACATACATTTTTTGTATTTAATATACTTAGTATATTGGCCTGCCTAACTTGCTTATCCTTACATTTATATATATATATATATATATATATATATATATATATATATATATATATATATATATGTATGTATGTACATATATATATACATGTATATATATATGTATGTATGTATGTGTGGGTGTGTATGCATTCATGTATGTATGTATGTATGTATGTATGTATGTATGTATGTATGTATGCATGTAAGATCCAGGGATCGAGGAGTAGGAAGAAAGTTAGCATCGAGCAATCCGCAGTGAATATAAAAAACAACTTTTAGGAACAATTATAGTTCATTGAGACGAAAGGTTGCAGATTCTTTTGTCGTCTGCCCATAACTCGTATATTCTTTTTCCCATCATAAACTCACACACACGCACACACACACACACACACACACGCGCGCACTTGGACTTGGGTGTGTGTGTATGGCCAGCTCAACCAACAAACACCAGCACAACTATATATTTACAAACACTGGTACCTCTGTTGGCTTGAAAATGTTTTCACCTTCTAAGGAAAGGAAATTATACTTACCCTCGATTAACACTGTAAAGATAAAACACTATTTGAGACTTATGTGACATTTCAATGAAGAAAACGAATGTCTCTGTGCATCTACCACAATCTAAATGTGTGGTCATTTATGAACCTTGTTTAAATTGAATTTCTTCAGGAAAATAGAGGGTCGGCTATCCATAAAGAAAAAAAATCTGTAATATTACAGACAGTTGAATACCTAATGACGCGAAACATGCAATGTTCCTGCAATCTAATATACCTTTTTTAAAAAAAATAATATCAAGTGGTCTACGGGATTATAGAAAAATCAGTCTAAAACGACCAATCTCTCAATTAACTGTGCTAGTAAAAGATCGATAATGACACATCAGAGGAATTACAAATGACTCAAAATGATAATTAAATTTAAGGCTTTATGTTAAACGAAATTCACTAACCATTCTTAATTATTACTCTAAGCAACGAATTTTTAAATATGAAAGTATTACACGCAATATTATTGAAGCTTTTTGAAAACAAAATATCAAGGACTTCTCATAAAACAGTAATGTGAGAAATCCCTTTAGAACATAAAATAAATATTTAATCATTTAAAAAATCTTTTAGTCAAATATGGGAGAAATTAATTCATCTCTCATTCAACTAGTTGATGGAAAGGTTTCCATAATAGTGACTCAAATAATAGTTATGAAATCATTAAATCTTCTTTAAAAAAAGAAAACAAACAACCGAGTAGTTGACAGAAAAAAAATTCAATGGAACAAAAGAATAAATTATTTCGAGAATCATTAACGAACAAGTCTCATATGAAGTTTAAGGCATAGATTGACATAATATTTCACTGAGGAGATTTAATCGCCAGTCACTAAACACATACGGACACATACATACAGACAGACAGACAGACAGACAGACAGACAGACAGACAGACAGACAGACGGAACGGACAGACAGACATACATGCAGCCTTGGATCTTGGTTAGAAACTGGCTCTTTCTCTATTGGCAAGAAATCTTGAAATAAAACTGAACAAAGATATACATACATACGTACGTACATAGATTCATACATGCATGCATACATACATAATGTACAAACATGAATAGATATGAATGTATATAAAATGGATGTACGTATCTATATACGTATGTATATACAAGAATAAGGGCAGGGAATCGTCAATTAATAATAGAATTAATAATTAACAATTTTGCCAAGTAGTTCAGTATGAAAAAAACCTTTATCGGTAAAACTATTTATCATCATAAATATACAGGGATTAGCAATTGAGTTGCTTCTCCAACACACTGAAAATTTAGAAATAGCAGTCAAAGAACTACTGATTCTAAACTACAAATTTTTCTCTAAATGGATGGCGATATTTATGGCACACATAGAACAAAAAACCGGAGGGAAAAGCGTAAACAAAACAAGTCTTTAGTTAAAGACTTGTTTTGTTTACGCTTTTCCCTCCGGTTTTTTGTTCTATGTGTGCCATAAATATCGCCATCCATTTAGAGAAAAAATTGTAGTTTAGAATCAGTAGTTCTTTGACTGCTATTTCTAAATTTTCAGTATGTTGGAGAAGCAACTCAATTGCTAATCCCTGTATATTTATGATGATAAATACGTATGTATATAGATAGCTACAAACATGTATAATCTCACATTGTGTGTGTGTGTGTGTGTGCGTGTCTGTGTATGTATCTGCATGCACGTTCATCGTATGTATATAACCTCACACTCTCTCTCTCTCTCTCTCTCTCTCTCTCTCTCTCTCTCTCTCTCTCTCTCTCTCTCTCTCTCTCTGTATATATATATATATATATATATATATATATATATATATATATATATATATATATATATGTGTATATGTATATACCCTCACACAACCCAAAACGCCTAAAAATCTAGAAAAGATTAACTGAAACTCATATTGTCGACCTGCAGGGAAATACCATCCTATATTCTGTAAGATTCTTGTGATTTGAGGAAACTTTTCACCAAACCTCAAGATAAATACCTGCGAACTAAAATTAGCGTGCACATGCGCAATAATAAACAATTATAATACTCCTTTCTACTACAAACACATGGCCTTAAATTTGGGGGAGGGGCTAGTCGATTAAACTGACCCCAGTGCCCCACTGACACTTATTTTATAGATCCCAAAATGATTAAAAAATAAAGTCTTCCTCGGCGGAACTTGAACTGAAGACATGAAGGACGAAAGGGTGCTATGCATTTTGCCCGGTGTGCTAACTATTCTGCCAGCTCGCCGACTTTGATAATAATAATAGTAATAATAATAATAATGATGATGATGATGATGATGATGATGATGATGATGATGATGATGATGGTTTCAAATTTTGCCACAAGTGCAGCGATTTAGGGGCGAAGGGATGAGTCAATTACATCGAACTCAGTGTTTCAATGGTACTTATTTCATCGACCCCGAAAATAAAGACAAAGATGAATAAAGACCATCAGTGAGCAAATACAGAATCTGTGGAAAAGGTAACCAAAATATTAACTAAGTCCTTAGTGAATGCTGTAAACTAGCATTAAAAAATGTATAAGCACAGACATGACCGTCGGTAAAATATTTGTATTAAGATAATATCTAAGTTCGTGGATTGAAAATGCTGGAAATTTATTATGAATAAAAGCCAGAAGAAGCATATAATTGTAGAGACGAAAATGTAAACTAGTTTATGATTTTAGATTTTGCAATTTTAGATAGAGTGAACATCAATAAATTTGTGGAATGTGAGAAATACTCGGGCCTTATCAGGGTGGCAAAGGTGAATATTTTTCCAATAGTAATTTGTGCATTTGACCATATTTGAAATGAGATATGTCAAGAATCAAGAGTCAAGAGTAAGTGTCACAGTCAATATTACTGGCTGAGACGTTTCTTTGAATATACTGTGACAAGAGCCTATGGATAGGTTTACGGTGTACCAAATCGATTTGTTGCTTCAGCTCACCCCCAGCCTTGAACGCCAAACATATGCTTCCATATGCCATATTTCGGTTGAGATAAACCACATAATTCCAAATATCAACCCACGCTTTCTTTGACTACACCTTTTAATCTATGCTGAAAAATCCCAGACATCTAAGTAGAAGTTTTGGGTATGTAACATTCTGGCATGCTTTATTTATTTATTTATTTATTTATTTATTATATTGTGTAGAGATGACCGAGGTTCGGGATATATTTTCGGATTGCAACATAGTGAAACATTTGCTGTATTTTACTCCTGTTGTTGTTGCTTCTTACTTATAAAATTGTCCATTTTTTCTGTGTAGTGAAAATGCTTGAGTGTCATAGATAATTTTTATTTGTCATTCGTATTAAAAAACAAAATGTTTTTGTTTACAATGTTTTCAGAAATATCTTCGAAATGTTTGCGTAGGTGTATGCATCTGCCTTTGCAGCCAGCACTTCCTTCCATTCCATAGTTTATCCAAAGTTTACGCAAGTAAGTTAAGTTCGGAGTTTAAAATATATAAAAACGACCAACAGCAATTATTTATATTACTCACAGTAAACAAAGTAGACATTGAAATGTCCCAAAGAATAATACTAAAATATGCATTACGCAAAACGTGGTAGACTTAGTAATATTCAATGTTCTGGTAACTCCGTTCTAGTGGGTTGTCCATTGCAAAAATGAGTGGTAAATTAACAAAGATGAATAATAATAATAATAATAATAATAATAATAATAATAATAATAATAATAATAATAATAATAATGCCCGGATGCAATAACAGGCAGTGGTTCTCATGACTTCTGATCTTAACTGATTTGATGTGTTATCATGTACACTGTTTTGTCTTGGTATAAAAGATGGGCTACAGCAAATATTCTGCTTAATACCACAGATTTGCTTGTCAGTTGTTTGACCATAACCAATTGAGCATGTCCCTTGGTGGCTGACGATTCGTGCATCTCTGATCATGAGCAGAAGTAGTGGGGGAGCATCATAGCCATATATTGAGAGGAATTCTTTGGGGTTTGAATAATTCAGTTTTGGAAACATGGGTGTTTTGCTTAACGTCCTTAAACAACCCTTATTCGGGGACCTTTTGAGCGGGATGGGCTACTCGACCTGAAGAAAATTTTAACTGGGTCCCACTTGTGAGGTCATGCGTTGTTTATCTTGATATGAGATCACCATGTCGCGCACATATGGTTGTGATGCATGTGCCTGATGTGCCCTTATCAGACGAGTAGTCATGATTGGTATAATGGGCTTCGTATATTTTACCCCAGTGTCACTTTGATGGCATGCACTGCTCACTCACTCAATAATAATAATATTAATAATATTGCAAGGACAGATGCATACACCTACTCAAGAATTTCGAAGATATTTCCGAAATCATTGTAAACACGAACATTTTGTTTTTGAAACTGAATTAAACTGAAAATAGGTGGATAAAGAAATGAATGCATGGACAATTTCATAAAGATGTTCAAGATAAGACAGACAAAGAAAAAAGATGGTCATGGATGACTAAAAGTGATTTAAAACTGGAAATGGAGGCTCTAATCTGTGCTGCCTGGGAGCAAGCATAAAGAACAAATTACATCAAATACAAAATAGCCAACACATCAGAAAGTGATAAGTGCAGAACTTTCGGATGCTGGATCGTAGATATAGCATGCCCAGCTGACAACAAAGTATGTGATAAGGAAGAAAGAAAATTCGATAGATATAACAGGTTAGCTTGGGAGGTTAAGCAGTTGTTGTCGCTGAAAAATGTGGTAGTAGTACCAATAATTGTTGAAACCCTGGGAACTGTGAGTAAAAATCTTGAGAAGTATATGGAACAAATAGGGGATGCAATAAGGGTGGAGCACTTGCAATAAACAGCACTTCTTCGAACCGCTCGAATACTCCCGATGGCGCTCGAAAAGTAAGAGGTGTTACCTTAGTTCACTGGTAGTGAACAGCTGACACCATAACACATCTCCAGCGTTACAAGCTGTGCAAAAACAATAAAATAATAATAATAATAATAATAATAATAATAATAATAATAATAATAATAATAATAATAATAATAATAATAATAATAATAATAATAATAACAAAAACAACAACAACAACAATTGTATTTTTATATTCTTTTTTTTTTTACTCTAGTCAATGCCGGGGTAGTGAAGAGTGTTGAGCGCCCATCACTTATAAAATGCCCCAATGGCTTGCACAAGACCCGTACTCTAACAGTCAATCCCGACTCCTTCGCCAAACCAACAGGAGAAAAGTGGGAAAAGTGCCGAGTATTTAGAGTCTGCAAATAACCAGTGCTCAGGGTAGGATGTACTCATTAGCCTTGAATAGCAAGCAGGCTAGGAGAAGGAACACTCTGAGTTCAAAACCAGTGGAGCAAGGTCCCTGCCGCTTTGGCGGATTACCTTGATAGAGTTGATGTCTCGATAAAAATACCGGTTGGTAGTAACCTAAAAACACACTTGGTTTGTGAGTGAAAATGCCAAGCAAAATAAATTACGATAATGGTGTGATAACGGTGTGCAGGTGCCCCACTGCAGCAGGGTGGGCCTTGTTGTAATGCAGCTACTGCTAGCCATGCTACAAGACATGTGGAGAAAAGAATGATTGTTATGGAGTATTACTACCGGAGCACCCCAGTGGATGCGAATGGTGTGCCTGTCAGAGGGTACAGAAAACCAATGCACAGTGAATAGAAGGCAATGGAACTGTTTCAAATTACTCAACAGAGATTATGTGACCAAGGAAGAGCAATGCGAAAGAATAGATAGTTTGCAGAATTGGTGCTAGAAGCTATTAAAAGAAGGGTATTGGGTGATGTTGCGCATGCAAGAAACGAAAGTGGTATTATGGAAGAGATGGACAATTGTTTGCGAGGATATAATACTGTGGATTGTGTAAGAAGTGAGACCAGTGAATACTCAAACAATGACGATCGATTAATAATAGACAGTATATTGGTTCTACGAGGGTGAGTCAAAAAGTAATGCCATTTTGTTTAGGATAGGTATAATTACCAACACAGGAACATATATCATACATCAAAATGAAGCTACTTCTCAACATAGTCACCATTTCTCTCAATAGCAATGTTCCACCTTCGAATGAGAGCATGTATCCCTGCCCCGTAAAATCCTGTTGATTGTTCTTTGAGCCACTTCTTCCCTACAGTTTTCACTTCCTCGTCACTGGAATAATTTAGCGCCTTCAGGCTATCATCTCTTCGGCTCCATGATAGAGGGAGGGTTTGAGAGGCAAACATTATGTCAGAGAAATCGAAATTGACATAGGTGTAGAGCAAGCCCCCAAAATCTGTTCTGCTGGTGACAGCTAGGATTTTTTGAGATAGGTACTTGGATGCTGAATGTATCCAACGATAATTAACAACGAAGAAGTATCAAATCTTATCACGTGCGGAAAGAGACCCTGTGAGACCTATGACAGTTGGCTGCTGTTAGCTCTCATAGAATCTACGTGTCAAACAAGACCGGATGTTCTGAGAAGTAAAACAACAACAACAATGACATAAGAAAATAACAGGAATAAGAGGAAGATAAGAAGGAAAAAAGAGAACAACAACCATAGCAACGTTGCTATTGATGATGATGATATTTTAAGAGGACATTAAAATTTCAACATGCTATTGCTCGTAGTTCAACGTTTCTTTTTGACTTTTTAGTTCACTACAATTTGTTGCTGGTAATATCTGCAGGGGATTCAGGAGAATTCTGGTGTATAATTTACAAATAACCCAGGAACATAAGTAGATGAAATGTAAAAGTTAGTTTTACCACTCTTCTCTAAAAGTTGATCAACATTATTATAATCATGAACATAATTACGGCGGTTGAGGATCCCCTGTTATTAACATGTTGTGCTTTTGAAAGCATCTCAATGCCTGGAATTTCAGAAAACAGTAATATTAAATTGAATATCTCTCTAATTTAAGGTAAAGAGTGGGTATTAAAATTCTTGAAATGTGCACACTACAAAATGGAGTAGTAAAATGTCAGGCTGATGATCTTTCCCAGAATCTTAGACGTTTATAAAGTAGATTCTATCAATAGTCAATCGATCTTTACACTTGATCCACCGAGTCAACAACAAGTTTTAGAACTTATATTCTTATAAACTTTATACACTGGACTCTCATAATCCTTCGCATCTCCTTACGTTTCCATGTTACTATCACATCGAAAGTATTATTCAATTCAGAAAATAAGCCAGATTATTCATTCATCCATCCATCCATCCGTCTGTCCGTCCGTCCCTCTGTCTGTCTGTCTATCTATCTATCTATCTATCTGTCTATCTGTCTGTCTGTCTGTCTATCTGTCTGTCTGTCTGTCTGTCTGTCTGTCTGTCTGTCTGTCTGTCTGTCTGTCTATCTATCTACATACACGTACATGTATATGTTTATGTATATGTATATGTTTATGTATAAAAATCCAAGAAAAGAGTACTCATTATATGAATTATCGTTTATATTGGGAAACGCAACGTGTTTCATGCAGGCAAATACACGAGATATTTACCAGGAATCTTTCAGATGATATTGCGAATGGTGAAACTGACAGTTGCCATTCGTCACTTCGTAATTGCAATTTAAATATCTGTTTCCACTGGTAAAACTAGTCATATGTTCGGACTTGTGGCTGTTTGTAGAAGTAGAGGTCATGTACTAATGTCTACAAACGCCGTCGATGTCGACTCTACCTTTTATCCTTTCGGTGTCGATAAAATAAATACCAGTTGAGTACTCGGATCAGAGTAATCGACTTAACTCCTCCCCCAAAGTTGCTGGCCTTGTGCCAAAATTTGAAGCCAATATTAACAGCTCTAGTAAAGGACTATCATTGAATCTGATATATAAGGCGCATAATTTTATAAAAAATAAAATAATAAAAACTTGGTGTCTCACGGGATTTGCAGTGATAGAATATATTGGTAAAGATTTGAATAGCACAATAGAATGTGTGTGTGTGTGTGTGTGTGTGTGTGTGTAGTAGACAGAGTACATACCATACGCACATATATGCCCATATATACATACATACATATAAAGATATGTACTCACATATACATATCTATGTTTGTGTGTGTGTGTGTGTTTGTGTGTGTGTGTGTTTGGGTGCATGTGTGTTTGTGTGTGTGTGTGTGTGTGTGTGTTTGTGTGTGTGTGTGTGTGTGTTTGTGTGTGTGTGTGTTCGTGTGCGCGCGCATTCAGTTGTTTATTTATTCAATGGTTGAAACTTGCTGGAGCCTTTGGGTATTGTGCTGATGCATTGTTAATCAGGTTTCGATATATTCATGAGGAATTTTTAACCTGTTTTCACAAAACCCCTTAAAATTTCAGTCATTGTCCTCCGTAGATGATTTAAATAAAACTTAAAATCTATCCACTTTTCCATACATTCATCTATCCATATATTTATGTATGTATATATGTTTATATGGATGGATGAATGGATGGATGGATGGATGGATGGAGGGAGGGATGGATGGATGGGTGGATGTGTATATATTTGCATGTAGTTATATAAATCATTATCTTTATTGTTGCTACTTCTGAATAGTACCAATATCTTACAGCCATTCTTAAACTGTAACAATGAAACATTCGAAGAAGTCACTCATTTAATTTGAAATATAACTTATTGCCGGTCCTTCACTGACTTGTGAGACGTAGTGATACTCAACTTTATTCCGACTACATTTCTGTTTATATAGCTTTTTATGCATTTATCCTGTTAATATTATCATATGCTTAATTGGATTGAACTGTCAAACTATACAATTTAAAAGATAATTGATTTATCTTATATTATCAGATATAAATGATACGCTTCATATTATCATGTACGTTATTGGACAGCATCAGCGTCGAGTATTCTATATTGTATACAATTCACTAAAGTAATATAGCCATATGTTGATATAATAATAATATATTCAAGTATTGGACATATCAGCGCTTTCCTCTGAAACAAATTATAGTCGCTGGAACTGAACGATCTAGAGAAGATAAAGTAAAAGGCAAATGTAGCTAAACCCGAGGGTTCGGAGAGAAGGAAGCAAACGATGTGGTGGTGAGAGTGTCATCTAGAAGATCCAGAGATAATAAACAAAATGGTAAACTAAACGATTGAGAAAGGATAAGCGGAACAAACCAGCAGAAATAATCTAAAAGATACAGAGACGATTATATTAGAGATCTAATGAAAATATTCTAAATAAATCAGACAGCATAAAATAAAGCATTTAGTGAAGATAAAACTCAGGCAGGAATGTATTGGTTTATTAGTAATAAATAAGTTTCAGCTTGGAACTGAATCCTTGTCACTGTTTCTATTTTGTAACTGCATCAGTTGCTCAAGGAGGTTCATTTTAAATGTCTTAATGACCTGGTCGTGGTAGTGCAATGAAAACTTTGAATCTTAGTTAATAAATGAAAATAGAATTTTACACTTTTTGTGTGTTTTCAGATGACTAAAATGTCTCTTCCATAATATAATTTCGAGTGATGTGAGCTTAAAAAATCTAGCTTAGCTAAGGTAAACAAGAGATAGCAGCAATATTCACTCCTGATCAGGCTAACCATCATATGATATTCAAGTAGCCCAAATGGAGAATTTGATGTTGTGACAAATGCTACTTGTATACACATATGATAAATATATTATCAATTATATCAGTCGATTTGTAAAGAGTTATGAAATAGGCGCAGGCGTGGCTGTGTTGTAAGAAGGTTCAGTCCCACGATGTGGCACCTTGGGTAAGTGTCTTCTACTATAGCTCCGGGCCGACCAAAGCCTTGTGAGTGGATTTGATGGGCAGAAAGTGAAAAGGGACCGATAGAATAAGTAACTTGGCTTAAAAAATAAGTTCTGGATCGATTTGTTCGACTAAAATCCTTCAAAACGGTGCTCCATCGTGGCCGCAGCCAAATGACTGAAACAAGTGAAAGAATATAAGAAAAGAAATAAAAGTAATTCTCACCTGTTTCTAAGCAAGGTAATATTCCTCCATTCACAAAAACAAATACAAATGTAGGACACCGCTTCTATGATGATGACCACGTTTAAAACTATTGCACGCTGTCAATATGATGAATCCAACAAGGTAGAGCTGGCAGAAACTTTAGCACACAGGGCGAAATGCTTAGAAGTATTTCGTCTGCCTTTACGTTCTGAGTTCAAATTCCGCCGAGGTCGACTTTGCCTTTCATCCTTTCGGGGTCGATAGATTAAGTACCAGTTGCGTACTGGGCTCGATCTAATCGACTGGGCTCCACCCCTAAAATTTCGGGCCTTGTGCCTAGAGTAGAAAAGAATACAGGGAATTCAACGCCGCACGCACGCAAACACACACACACATGCATACATATATTTACACACACTCACACACATATACGATGCGATTCTTTCAGTTTCCCTCTAGCACATCTACCCACAAGGCTTTTATTAGATATGAAAGGCGACGGATGTAATAGAAGACACTTGCTCAAGATTACACCCATAGTTCTGAACCTGAATCCACATGGTTATGTAGCGAACATAGACATACTCGCATGTTAATTAGAATTACAAATTTTTGAAATAGAAAGCTAATGACGCGGGGAAAAAGCTAACGGTTTTTTCAAGTCGAAAAACAGGTCCGTTATCACAATGAAATGTTTTAATTATGAGCATGAACTGAATAATTACAAAGATAAATACAGCAAGTCCCGAGAAGAACGGCTATTTATATTCCGAGATAAGTTCCCTTTAATCTGTGCTATTTTACTCGAGTTACACACCATCAAGTATTAGATTACAGAGAAAAACAAGACACACAAAAAATTTAGGGTTGTACATAAATAATTTAAGGCTTCCCATGACTGAAGATGCATGAAAATAACATACTACATTACATGAAATTTATATTACTATGCACACAGAAAAGGATTATTATGAACACAGTTCAAGCAACGTTGCACAAAATGTCTGCACCTCAGATCTATATTTGCATCGATCCTACCTTGTGTTATTCTGAATGTAATAATGCTCTGCCAGTGATTGCAACTAGCAGTGTAAATCTTATGTAATGAGGGTGCGAATTTGATGACTTGAGTATTAATCAGGCGGAGGTAGATGCAGTGCATACTGCTGCAACTAACGCAAAACACTGCGTTGATTGCATCGTGGTATTTAATGTCATAGTTCTCGGTGTAGATATAAATATATCGGCTTTGTACGGATTTGACTTTTAACACCATCATATTTTATTTATTTCGGACATAACTGCGTGAATTCTATCACGCTAGAATAAATTGAGATCATACATCCACTCACATACTTATGCACAGGCACGCTCATACACATACATATATATATATATATATATATATATATATATATATATATATATATACATATAAGCACGCGCACTCATAGAGGTGTGCATACACACGAGCACATAAAATTCAGAATCTTATATAAACTTTCAATATACTCATAAATCAGAATTTATATAGTACTTTCTACCTTCTTCATTCGCAGTCTTACTGTCTCCTTACCACACACACACACACACACACACACACACACATACACTCACACACACATATGTATATATACTAACTATTTACAGTATATGTACGTCTATATATACATAAGTACACATGTATTTAACACCTACACGTAGATTTATGCACACACGCTTGTATTTGCACATTACTTAGTACTTGTGCAACAGTGTTTCAGCTGCGATTTTAATTCAAAGAGAAGACATGTGACACTAAAGCGAGGTATTTTGCCTGTCAATACGCCGTTTATACTTTATCCTTACCTTCAGTCACAGCAAAATACCTCAACAGCATATACATTCTACCAAAATCTTCTCAGTGTTTCCTCGCTAATGGAATGATAAAATAAATATTTGTAATTTGTTGTTAGCATTCCGCCGCTTACGACGTCGAGGGTTCCAGTTGATCCGACCAACGGAACAGCCCGCTCGTGGAATTAACGTGCAAGTGGCTGAGCACTCCACAGACACGTGTACCCTTAACGTAGTTCTCAGGGAGATTCAGCGTGACACAGAGTGTGACAAGGTTGACCCCTTGAATTACAGGTACAACAGAAACAGGAAGAAAGAGTGAGAGAAAGTTGTGGTGGAAGAGTACAGCAGGGTTCGCCACCATCCCCTGCCGGAGCCTCTTGGAGCTTTTAGGTGTTTTCGCTCAATAAACTCTCACAACGCCCAGTCTGGGAATCGAAACCGCGATCCTATGACCGCGAGTCTGCGGCCCTAACCACTGGACCATTGCGCCTCCACTAATATTTGCAATATACCGAAAGAAATATATCAAAAGAAATAAATGCTGTTGATTCTAAGATAATAAGCAACTCAAAACCGGGATTGAAGATTCCTTTCTGATTTTATGTTAATACTCTTATTACCTTAAGATGCTCAAGGTCTCTGCAAAAGACAATTACCTCTTTTTTTTTTTTTTTTTTACAAAGGGATGCTTTGTCTCTCAGAAAAGTGAATTGATTTTACTATCTGTTGCAGTTTCAACAGATCTAAGTGTAGACTATTAATGATAAGAGATATTGTTGGACAGCGGGTTATGTGCCCTGTATTATTTTGGTTGTTAACATTACATTTTCAGTTTTAGTACGCCCGGGTTGATTTTGTTATACCTTTCATATTTGGGGCATCGATGAAATTAAGTTCCAGTTAAGTATTGCATAAATTTAATGAATATTATTCTCCTTTGAAGTTTGCGATTTTTTTAATGCTAAAAATATACGTTAATTTTGTCAAGAGTGATGTAAAATTTCCGTCTTACATTTCATTTTCCATTGAATTCCGTCATTGGATTCCCACCATTCTGGAGAAATACATCTTCAAGAGTTTAAGTTAATCATATGTATTATAGTTCTGGAAGGTGTAAGGTGTATAACTAATGGGACATAATTTAGCGTTCAAATCTCAGCCAGGTTCTTTCAAAATTACTGTTGTATACACACTGCTTTTTATTCCATGCTATATTTTCATGTTTGTTAAATAACAAAACTAAGCAGATATAACAAATAAGGGAGTTCATTTGCTGTGTTACATAAGTTTTTTTGCAATATAGTATACTATATGTCCTCTGGTTGAGCCTGCTGGCATACCGTAAGCCTCAAAAATATAAGTAACAAAAAGTTTGAATCCTAGGACCAAATTCCGACACTAGAAATTAATTGTTAATTTCTATAGTGTCTTTTACAATAAATACGAGCGCGAAGTTCCGATTGTTTCTCATTGCATGGCATACTGAAAAATTTTCTTTTATGTAACATCAGTGGTAAACTGTTTGGAAGTACAACAGATGAACTGTGTCTGATCTTGACTTTTAGACTGAATCCGTGGCACGGTCTAAGTGGAGCCCATTATATTGCAAACATTTGCAGCATGTCTCTAGTATAAATCTGAAACCTCCAAAATATTTTATGGGTGCAACTTCGATAAAGCAATAGAAAATGCAAGCCTTATGAAAAACACTAATAAGGATTTAATGACACACTGATAAGTCCCCTATTCAGGTTCGTAGCTTTTTATAGATATAACTAAAATATCGATGTTCGAAATCCTATGGTGTGTTTTACTAATGACAGTTGCACTGCTGTCTACTAGTCCAATTCACACAGCAGTAAACAATTGGCATTGAGTAGTCAATTTTATCGTTGCACTTGGACACAATAAATTGGTTAGTAAGTCCATTAGTTACTGCTGCCGGGTTCAAATACTGTCATGTTCCTTATAGAAAGAGGAATGAGGCAGACGTACATTATATATTCTAAATCAGAAGATACAATCTTTAGATTTTAGTGTGTCGCATTTTTTTGCAACGGTGTCTTAATTTCTAACTTAACTTTTCCATTAGGAAATGAAAGGTGAAAATAAAGTTTGTTTTATATGCTGAAGTGACAAGCCAATGCAGATGAGAAAGAAGTTGCACACATATAATATATAATCTCTCTCGTTCATTCTCTCTCACTTTTTCTTCCACTGTCCCTGTGTCTGCCTGTTTGCCTGTCTGTCTCTCATTAAAAGCAGGAAGTCACATAATCCGTTGACGTGTAAGGTTGCCATTAAAAGCTATATCTTCATGAAATTGCTTGAAAGGAAACTGAACTAATTCCTTTGGATGTAATATCACATCGAGGTGGTTTAGCACTTCAACTTAACGAAAAATCAGATATCTTTACATTTTGTGTATAGACTCGTACGATAACACAATGATACCCCCGGCAACTTATGAACGTAAACATTTGATTTCTATAAAGTAATTATGTTACAAGTACGAGTTGTAATATATGTACATCGTAAAACGCATGCATCTGCTTTCTGATCACGTCGAAAGGTATTTGCTAATTTAACTTGAATACAAAATAGGAAGACGTGTAAATTTATTTTTAATTGAGATTATAAAGAGAAACTTCGTAATACGTTAATGGCTGATTTAATTGTAATTATGATCTAATGAATCAAAAACTTTCGCTATTTAATGGTTAAATTACTTTCAATGATCAAGGAGCTGATCTTCGTTAATTCTATAAGCATGATTAGCAGATTATTTTAGAATGTGAAATTTTAATCATTTCTGGCTATTCTTGCAGCTGCTGTAGTGTCGTTTCAAACGATTTCCTTTATTAAACGTTCTAATTATTACATATTAATATATGCTTGCCTATATGGTTGTTAACTCTTTTCACATTAACCATACATAATTAAGCTAGCAAAGCAAGGTTTGTATTTCTGTATAGTATGACGAAATGGATAGCTAAAAGCAGTGAAGAATACAAACGAAAGGGAAAATAATTATTGCTTATAGCTAATAACAGGGGAAACACTGAAATGAGATGCATCATTTATTCGTTAGCAAGCAGCAATAGCGGCAAAAACTGATTCCGAAGAGAAATGAAATAGAGGAGAGATCAGCTCGAGTAGCTTATCTTCTACCCTAAGGTGCTCAAAATAGCGTTAATATATTTTTAATATTCAACTCTCCGAGGACGCAAAAGTGACTGGAGCAGATGGTATCGATTAAACCCCTATCTTCATGATTGCTCGACTTATACTAAAATTGGGAAACAATTTATATCTCTCTTTATTATGGCAAAATCTCTATATTTTCTTAACAGAAGAATATATCATTGGGACGTACCTAAGTTTGTATAGTGATATAAAACAATGTCTCACTTTTTGCCTTTCGATGAAAATTGGAGTCACTTCACTGTCTTAGCTTGCTGTGTACGTGTTGTTGTCCAAAACCTCTATCCACAGTACATCTGTATTTCTACATTAAACTTTAACAAACTATCGATGCAAAATAGAAATTGTATTTATACTGTAATTCATTGCGACACAAAGAAGTGTAGAACAATAAGTCGCTGAAATATAGAATTAAGAATAGCGATTAAGAAAGATTGTTTGGGGGAAAGAAATGGAGAATAAAGCACGAAATACCTTCTGATGGCTTGACGTCTCCCTCTTTCTTTCTCACTGTATAACCCTTTCTACGTAATGAGTTCAAGTCCCACTGTGGATAACTATTTTTACCCCTGTTTCTCGTGATAACAAAGTACAAGGAGTTTATATCTTTTCAATAACTTACCCTTCTTTTAAATAACATCTACTTGTGTTCGCCTCGCCACAGTCACAATACTAATGTTATTTTGACATAGATAGGAAATAATAGTTTATTGAAAGAAGCGTTCCAGCTTTGAATAACGTGTACTTTGGTAAATCCAAAACTGCATTATTCAAAATTTCCTTCCATGCATTTAAAAGAAATTTGTGAGAGATTTTACAAGTATTTGTAGCAGGTTGAGTGGCTGTGTGGTAACTCCCTTGTGAGCCCAACATACTGTAATACTTACTTCAGCATGGTAAATGTCTTTGAAGGACATGAATACTCTCCTGCTGTTTTTTTCATGTACGTATTCGAAACACACGAAAACTGCCGCTTCTCTGTTTCGCTGAGTTATACCGACATTTCTGTCTGATACGAAATTATATCTCTGTACCGAACTAAGACTTGTTGGCTTGACTTGTTGGTGATAGCAGCTAAATTTCTTTTAGATTGCAGCCTATGGTTTTCAAAATAACGACCAACGTAATCCTTGAAATATTATCAGAGAGGATGGTACGAATAGAATGACATTGATCGTAGTGTTGTTCAGTGAAGGCTGGCTTCAGACTGAACAACAATCTGAGATATTTAATACAAGTGTAAACGTTGTGCTGTCCCCATGTCGATCATTTCTGAGAAGACATATGAACAAAAGCGCATCATCTATGACAGTTCTATTAATTATTGAAACTCAGTAACCCTAGAATCACACTACCCAATGTGTCCCCTCCCATGTTTTTAGAGAGGCTTCGTAAGGGGATTTAGCCACCTGTCCTGGCAAGGTCATACGGTGGCGTAGAGTTTTCCTCGTTGGTTCGATACAATTTTATTATCAATTGAAGCTATGTAACTTACATATCCAGCAAAAGTAACGAATAAACTGTTGAATGCAAGCTAGAAATATAAGGCAGCATTGTTGTTGATATTAATGTCGAGGGTGCATTTATTGTTGTTATTGCTGCTCTTGTAGGTGCTGTTGTTGTGAATTAACCCTATACTATTCTAAGTAGATCTATGATGAAAGGTGCTTCAACATCAGCTCGTTCTTCTAGCATTTCGCATCCAGGATTTATGTCATCCAATCTTGCTGTCTCTTTTTCAAAAAGGTTTTCCGTAATTTGACGGACATTTTTATTCTATTTCTTGCATTTCGAGTGACCACTTAGTGGATCCATTGTTGACTAGTTTGTTTAAGAGAACAATTACTTTGCAGTCTAATCCTGCACTACTGGATAAGTAGGAAGAAGATTGTGGCAACTGCTCCACAAAACTATTCACGTTAGGATCTGGCTGCTGCCATTATATTCGTGTTTGACGTTTTGGCTCTGAATCCTGATCTTGTAGATTAATGTCTAATGTTGTTAGAATCGAGACCATCACGGCCTTTTTAAGTATATGTAGAACTACATTATCTAATGTGTTGATGCAGTAGAGTTTCATTTTCACTGCTATTTCTAGTAGACTGAGCGTTTACATAGATACTCCAATTTTGGTTCAATATTGTTGCTACTGCTGCTGCCCTTGCTGATGCTGTTATTGTTTTTGTTGTTGTTGTTGTTGTTGTTGTTCTTCTTCTTCTTCTTCTTCTTCTTCTTCTTCTTCTTCTCGTCCTCCTCCTCCTTCTTCTTCTTTTTTTTCTTCCTCCATATTTTACAGATACCTTCTTTCTCATGATCAGCACAATCGTCTGCTCGAATATCAAGCCCTCCCGTGTTTCTCGTAATTATAACCTCAGTAATTTTATTTGACAAATTATTAGCAGGACAATTAAAACGTTGAAAGAGAAGTGATTTATTCGGTAAAAATGTCTAATTGTTTCTAATTTCTAAACAAAGTAAATTAAATGGTTGTTCCTGACAAATACTGATATTATATTTTACACTTTACGGCAATGTTTTTCGCCAAAAGTTTCGATAATATTACATGCAACTAATTAGTAATGTTGTGTTTTACGACTGCAATAGCTTTTATCAACAGTTAATTTCAGGAAACAATTAAAAAAAATCACAAACTTATGTATCACTCAATTTACAAGCATGATTTTCTCATCATCATCATCATCATTAGCATCGTCATCATCATCATCATCATCATCATCATCATTAGCATCGTCATCATCATCATCATCATCATCATCATCATTAGCATCGTCATCATCATCATCATCATCATCATCATCATCATCAGTAGCAGCAGCAGCATAAGCATCACTATCATCATTATTATTATTTCTCTTTATCACAGGTTTTGTTGGAGTTCCTATTATTATTATTATTATTATTATTATTATTATTATTATTATTATTATTATTATTATTATTATTATTTTAAGGAAACTTAGCATGATACGATATAATAATTGACATCGCATAATCGCCAAATGAGAGACATATTTCCATTAAGCGTATCGGCTTTACAATCAAAATGAAAAAGAGGCTGACTAAATAATGATGTATTGTGACTAAAAGACAGAAAATTATGTTTAAAAGAAGCTGATAATTATGGTTTCTGCGGGCAAGCTAAATGATCCTATTGAATTACTAGACATTGTCCATTTCTCTTGATATTTCGTTAATCAACTGTTTAAAGATTACATTCTTAACTAATTCAGTTGTTTATGTGTGTCCAGTATGTCAGCTGAAACGTCGGCCCTGTCGCGCTAACGAATAAGACGCCTACGTGGCATATCGACTGAGTAGAAATAGCAGCTGAATGCTTTCAAATCCCACTTTATCATGTTAAATCTACAGTTTCGATCTGAATGTACAAAAAGACTGGCTGGACACGATAGGAACACTCGATCGTAGGCTTACTCAGTTAAAGATGGCGTGGAATTAAAAGATTGAAGCACAACATAAATCGATGTGACTGAAGTAAAATGGCCTCAAACAAGAATCAAGACCACGTCACTGCTTCGACTTCTGGGAAGGTTAATTGTTGCACTAAGACATTGGTAACATCAGGTAAATCATAATCAAAAGGACCTACAATATTAAGCGCAGTCATTCCGTCTTCAGAATTGAATGTAAGTGTACACGACATGATGTCACATTTTAAAAAAATGTTGGCACAAGGCCAGCAAAGTCGGGGGAGGAGTAAGTCGATTACATCGACTGCCCTGTTTCACTGGTACTAATTCTATCGATCCCGAAAGGATGAAAGCAAAGTCGATCTTGTTTTTTTTTTTGGTCATAAGAGGTTTTGCCTGAAGTAACGCTTTGTTCCGATAGTAATGCAAAAATGTGCAGACATTTTTTTTAATTGAGAGGTCATTCAAATTGTACATCTTAGTAGAGCGTTTCTACTTCTGTAGTAAGCCTTCCTCATTTATTCATTAGAAGCGAACGCGACATCATTTCGTTCTTGACAGAGGAGAATTGCATGCTCTGTGACATCTAGAGAAGGTTGCAGGTTGTATAGAGAGACGAAACCATTGACAAGATCATTAACCAAATACCCACATAGATCACCAGCAAGTGGAAAAGTTGATTCATGCGGATAGTCTGTTTGAGTTTACTGCACAACTAGACTGTGATCACAATGGCTGAAGGTTTTGTATATAGGGAAATGTGAGCATCTTTGATAAAAGAAAATCTGGTAATAAGCAAATTGAGTCTGTCAGTAATGGTCCCCTATCCACCTGAATTGGCGGCCTCCAACTTGCACCTTTTTTCTCCAATAAAAGACATGCTTCCAAGACAATGATTAATGACACATGTGATGAAAATGATTGTGAAGTAGTGGCAAAATATTGCACCACTGAATTTTTTTAAAGGAATATTCCAGAGTTAGATTGGATAATAGAGAAAATGCATTACTTATGATGGACACTATATTCAAAAGCACTTTTATGTTGCAATTTGAACGATCTACGTGTGTGAATAAAACAATTATGGCAATTTTTGCTATGTTTTCGGTAGAACTACCATATTGTAAAGTTGCTATTGTTAACATCTGGTCGACTGTGTTGAGAAAGATTCATTAATAAGGACGTTCAAGCCTTTTTATATTTCTAGACATTCATCGTCCGACCAGTGTTTTCTTTACTTTCCTTTTAAGATGATAGGCTATGTCTATGTAAATGTTCTCTAGAAAGTAGATGCTTTCTTGGTAATATTATGTTGTATAGTGTAATGAATTATCTTGTCATGGCACTCCGTTGGTTACAACGACGAGGGTTCCAGTTGATACGATCAACGGAACAGCCTGCTTGTGAAGTTAACGTGCAAGGGGCTGAGCACTCCACAGAAACATCTACCCTCTTAAATACAGGTACAGCAGGAAGAAAGAGAGAAAGTTCTGGTGAAAGTGTACAGCAGGGTTTGCCACCACCTCCCGCCAGGGCCTCGTAGAGTTTTAGGTATGTTCGCTCAATAAATACTCACAACGCCCAGTCTAGGAATCGAAGCCGCGATCCTACGATCGCAAGTCCGCTGCCCTAGCCACTCAGCCATTGGACCTCCACGTAATGAATTTTAATACAGAGACGTGCAGTGTTTTATTTTGTGAGGTGAAATTTTATCACAATATATCAGAGAGGTGTTTGTCTGATACTGCTACAATATGTATTAGCATATTCTATAATTTAGTGTTGCATAATATAACATTAAGGTATAATGCACTGCATTGCAGTGGAGCAGCGAGCTGGAAGAGTCGTTAGCATGCCGAGCGAAATACTTAGTGGTATTTTGTCTGTTTTTACGTTCTTAGTTCAAATCCCGTCCAGGCCGACTTTGCTTTTCCTCCTTTCGGGGGCGATAAATTGAGTACCAGTTGCGCACTCTGCTCGATCTAATCGACTGGCCTCCTCCACCAAAATTTCGAGCCTTGTGCCTAAAGTAGAAAAGAGTATAATTTACTTAAATTTAAAACTTAGAAGAGTGTAATGAAGTACAGACAGTGAGAAGGAGCGTATTGACCAGAAGTGTATTATATTTTAGAACAATGACGTAATATCTTATATCCTGGAATGAAGCGTATTGAGGAGAAATGCAAGGAAGTCTAGTGCAAAGTAAAATATTGTAGATTACTTTAGTCAAGATTATCGGCCATTAGCAAAACAGTAGGGTATACTACCCTCCTCCTTCTCCTCCTCCTGGTCATGATGATGATGATGATCATCATCATCATCATCATCATCATCGTCATCATTATCATCTACAAAAGTACTAAGTAGCAACTGGCTGTGTCAAATCGGACGATATGTTCAGTGTTGTATTTAAGTTGAGGGTTTTTTTATACAGTTTCCGTTTATCCAATTACCGAGAAGGCATTGGTTGTCGATTCAGCTCTTATGGCAGAATATACTAATACAAAATGCTCTATTTGCTGGAACAAAATATGATTATGAAACGAACATTTTAGCAAATCGACTATTTTGTATGTCTAATATGCGATAAAAGAACATTTACCGCCACTGAGATTCAGTTCAGAAATGCCTAGAGAAAATTTTTAAGTAGTGGCAATAGTGTACAGATATTCTAAAGGCGTAAATGTACTAAAAAGTAATATAAACACGTCAGCAATGAGACTCGATCAGTTTGAAGGTAGCAGCAGAATCTACTTAAGTCACTGGTCGCCACTGTAAATTAAGGACGGATACATCAGAGAAAAAAATTCAATGCCAGTAACATTGATAATAACTACTCAGGGAAAACTGAGCTAAGACTGAGCAACTACGATAACGACAACAACACTTGAGAGTGTGTATGCTATGCCGGTCTGTTTGCGCTCCCCACTCTAGATGAACAAGAGAATTAATTGAAATCAACACATGACAGCAATATGTGGGATCATTTTTAACTTTTGTACACAGTGACATTTTAATGAAAGAGTCTTTACAAAGATGCACGACCTGCTAAAGACTGCAACAAAATCTCACTTAAAAAGCACTCTACTTTCTTGTAAACAAAGACCACATTATAGATTATATTTCTAGATCTTTTGTTCTCAACAGGTTCCATATAATATGGCCCCTGAAGGTCAATATAAGATTTGGGGGGTTCCACGTAACAATAGTAAATTGGAAATCCAAAATAGTAATTTAAGGGCCTTGTTTTGTATCGCAAGAAACAATTAGGTTTCTTTCTCTGACATTTTACCTAGTTCAATCGACACAAGTTAATGTGTGAAAAACAAAATAGGAATTTTGAAAGAGGTTTCTAGAAAAATAGTTTCTAAGTATCGAATGTCTATGGGGGTACACCAGAATAAAATAGTAATCAAAGGGGTCCATAGACAAAATGAAATTGTTAAAAATCCCCTATTATAGACAGTCAATGTTCGAGAAAAGTACAGATTGATTATGGTTTGAATACATTTATCCATGGTGTCTGTTCACTAAAAAACGACTCTGCATGTTACATTTATCAAATAACATCAAAACGTGGAAATTTACTTCAGATATTATAAAACTTTTTACAAATATTCTATAGTTTCAATCAAATAGACTGTACCAGCCAAGGGAAGTATCTGGAATGTTTTGAAGTACAGTGACTTGAGGATAAAATTTAATGTCAATATTTGCCTCTTCACATTCAAATAAACAACCGTAGACATATCGATATGTTGATGCAAATGTGGGGAAGAAATTCTATATAAGTAAAGACGAGAATATACAGTGAAAGTATATACAGTGAAAGTATATACCAAAAATGAAATAATAATAATAAAATTATAATAACAATAATAATAATAATAATAATAATAATAATAATAATAATAATAATAATAATAATAATAAATGCCCTGATGCAGTACCAGGCAGTAGCTCTCATGGCTTCTGACCTTAAATGATTGGAAGTGTTATCATGTACATTGTTTTGTCACAGTTTTGCTTGTCAGTTGTTTGACTTTAACCATTTCAGTATGTTCCTTAGTGGCTGACGATATATGATTCTCTCATCACGTGCAGAAGTAGTGGGGGAGTTTTATAGCCATGTGTTGAGAGGAATTCGTTGGGGCTTGAATAATTCATCTCTGGAAACATGGATGTTTCATTCAACATCTATAAACAACCCTATTCAAGGACCTTTTGAGAACGATGGACTACACGATCTGAAGAAAATACTAACTGGTCCCCACTTGCAAGGTTATGCGCTGGTCATCTTGATATAAAATCACCATGTCGCCTAGGTATGTCTATGATGCATGTGCCAAGTGTACCCTTATGAGACGGGTAGTCATGATGAGTATATTGGGCTTCGTATATTTTTACGCAAGCGTTAAAAAAAAAGAGCTAGGAATAATAAGGGTCCTTTCTACTAAAGGCACAAGGCCTGAAATTTTGAGGGAGGAGACTAGTCGATTCCATCGACTCCACTGCTTTTCCTATACTGACACACACACACACATATATATACACACGCACACACACACACACACACACACACACACACACATATATATATATATATATATATATATATATATATATGTTTGTGTGTGCGTATATGTATGCGTGCGTGTCTGTGTGCGTGTCTGTGTGCGTGTCTGTGTGTGCTTGCATATAGAGAGACATACAGAATACAGAGAGAGAAAGAGAGAGGGGTGGTGAGAGAGAGAGAGAAAGAGAGAGAGAGAGAGAGAGAAAGAGAAAGAGAGAGAGAGAGAGAGAGAGAGAGAGTGAGAGAGAGAGAGAGATAGAGAGGGGATGAATTTCTTCGAAGCTGATGGTTTAAACTGTCGCCACTCAGAATTATTCACTACACGATATAATCAGGTGGACAACAATATAAGATCACATATTTGTTGTCTCAACATCTGACTTTGTATAAAAAAGAAAGTGAGAAAGGAATGTATACTCAGCCACTTATGAAGATGGATAAAATTGCAGATATATGTTTGTTAATGCGCACACTTAGAGTTATATCGGAAAACCCGACTATATTAACTAACTGAAGATACAGTGTAATGGTAATTTAAAAGAAAGATAAAGTAAGAATTAATGGCATATGAAAGTGAAGTTGCGTAAAATTTTATTCTGTCGACAAAAATGCAGTTTCTTACAGCAAATAAGAGTCTGAGTAGAGGCTAATTATGGTTCTTAACATTGAAATGTTGGCAACATCTGCTTAGTTTCCACGGCGAGGCTAATTATTATGTTTATTAACTTGTTTTATGTTACATCTGAAATCATTAAAGAAACGCAGTAAAGTGCACTATTAACTAATTAATAACGGAATTAATCAAGGATGTTTTCTTTATTGATTTAATATGCAGCTTGATAGATTCAGTTAACATTCCGCTGAAACTATTTTAAGTTCACCGCTCAAACATTATGAAGGGAGTGATTTTCAGAGAAACGTTCTGGGAAAGGCTAAATGATTAAGCCTAGTGATTATTATGAGGCCAGATGTGTGAAGATTTTACGGTCGACGATCAAATAGATGTGCATGAGTGGAGTGGAACGAGACCAATTATATCGCCGGAGAAGTTATGAAGTAACAGATGAATCTATTACTGATTTATGGTTACTTTTCTGATCAAAAAATAAACCTATAAACTTCTTAATATTTCTTAATTATTCAATGTTTAACTATTACTTGAAATGTAAGACTATCGTATACCCAACTCCACTATAATTATACCATCGTATTATTTCATAATTTTATTATGGTATTTTTATGTTTGTATTGGTAGCATATGGATATAGTTTAAACTTATACACTTCTTAGCAAGTATATATTAAGATGTGTGAGCGCGCATTTAAGCATATATTCAATTTTCCCCATACACCGGTTAAATATATAAGTAACATTTCTTATGAATCAGCAAAACACAAAAACATCGCAGATGTGCATGTAGCTGTGAGAGTAAATCGTCGAATCATCATCCGTGAGCTATCAGACGATATGTAAGTTAGTTCAGTCGATTATCATTGAAGATGTGGGTATGAGACTCGTGTCTGCCTAGTTGTGCCAAAACTACTTTCAGCTGACCAAAATAACAGTCGGGTTTCAGTTGCACAAAATATCCTCGATTGTGTCGAAAGCGATGGAAACTTTAAGAAACTTTGCGTAGGTCTCTGGGCAGGTATCGCCAAGCTTTTAGTAAAATTTGATGCAGATTCTCTGCTCAACTTTCTCTGTCATGGTCAATGCTACACACCTTCCTTCCAAGCACTGCTGTAAACAAGAGAAGTGAGCTAGAACGTTAAAACTCAGTGCACCTGCACAGCAAAGCTTGAGATCAATCTGTGCCAGGCTGCTTTACTCTGCGTGCTTTAGCTTCGTTACTATGACAAAAGTCCGGATACTCATTGATCCGACCACGTAGAATTTTCTTCTCTCATAGATTTATCATATTTCCCCAATATATTTGAAAGTTTAATTTTATTATTGAATTTGATTCATTTCAGTTTTTTTATCTACATTTTATTCCAGCGTGAACATGCGATCATTAAACGACCGAAACAGGTAGCTGCTTAGTTTAAAATGTACATATTGTCTTTCTGTTCTCTATGATAAAGTTTCTCTATGCATATATATATATATATATATATATATATATATATATATATATATTATATAGGTGTAGGAGTCGCTGTGTAGTAAGTAGCTTGCTTACGAACCACATGGTTCCGGGTTCAGTCCCTTTGGCAAGCGTCTTCTACTATAGCCTAGGGCCGACTAAAGCTTTGTAAGTGGATTTGGTAGACGGAAAGTGAAAGAAGCCGTGTATGTATATATATATATGTATACATATATACATATATGTGTGTGTGTGTGTGTGTGTGTATGTACGTATGTATGTATATATATATGTGTATATATATATATATATATATATATATATATATATATATATATATAGGCGGTGCCTCAGCATACCCGCAGTCTAATGACTGAAACAACTAGAGGGTAATATATATATATATATATATATATATATATATATATATATATACATATATATATATATATATATATATATATATATATATATATATATATATATATATATATATACTCTTTTACTTGCCGTCATGCTGGACCGCCGCCTTTAGTCGAACATATCGACCCCGGTACTTTTTCTTTGTAAGTCTAGTATCTATTCTATCGGTTACTTTTGCCGAACTGCTAGCTTACGTGTATGTAAACACACCAACACCGGTTGTCAAGCGATGGGGGAAAGACAAACACAGATGCACAAATACATACATACACACACACATATATATTACATTGAAAAATACGAGCAAGAAAATAATATTTATAAGATTATAAATCTGGAAAAGTTATTGCACTTGGAAAAGTTCAGGACAAGTTTTTGCATCTGGTAAAATACGGAACAAGAAAATTTCTCTCTCTCTCTCTCTCTCCCTCCCTCCCCCCTCTCACTCTCTCTCAGACACACACACAAACACACACACACATACACGCACAACACGCTTTCTCTCTCGCACCCCTCATTAACACACACATGTCCATGACTATTTCCTCTCTCTTTCACTTTATGCTGACTTCAAAAAAATGTACATTTTCATGGACAAAAATGAATAAATAAAATTTTTTTACGGAATTTACCGAACACCGTAAGGTAACAGATTTTGCTTTTATTAATAATATTGACGTTGATCCAATTGTTGTTAGTGTTATTGAGTTTGTCATGTTTTGTGGTATTGTCGTTTTGTTTAAAACGAAAGATTGGCAAAATGGCTAGGCTATTGCCAAAATTTCTAAATGATATTTTAATTTTTTCATTTTTTTTATATAATTGCATTAACTAATAAAGATGACGAAATTAAACTAATTGCAAATTAGCGGTGTCATTGATAATTTTTTTCTTACCTCAATGATGCCAGTGACATGTATCAAAAATCCCTTATAGAACTATATTCATAAAAAAAGCATAGTATCACTCGCAAATTTGAGAAACAAACACTCATAAATTTCGTTATAAAATTTCATTACATGAGATTGATACCATGAAATTCCTCGAATAGTGCTCTATCATTTAAGATTAATTAAAATATAGTTTGTTTTTAAAATACAGAAGTTGATTATACTTAAATCCAATTTTTTGCCTTATATTTTTGCTTATGATATTTTATGTCTATCTATCTATCTATCTATCTATCTATCTATCTATCTTTCTTTCTTTCTTTCTTTCTTCTTACCTATCTCCCCCTCCCGTTCTGCTTCCTTCTCTTGTCCTTGATTCCCCCTATCACTGCTATACATATCTCTCTCTTACTCCTCCTCCTCCCTGTCTCTCGTCGCTCACCTTCGTTCCACTTCCTCCCTTTTCCTCCCTCCACCAATCCTCTTTGCTCACATGTGACCTGCGGTCACTTCTTTTCTCACCCCAGCCGGCATAAAGGCAAGACGAAACTACTATTTCTCCGTCCAGCTTCGTCATATCACAAGCGTTCAATACCTCATCGCGTTTGGCCCTAAGGCCTTTTAATGTTGTTTTCACTGTCTAATATTTCCTGTCTTGGTTTGTGTTTGCTACTTTGGAAGCCTCTGTTTAGTGGGTTAATCCACTACTCAGGAAGAACTATTCTAAGAGTGCATCCCGCTATATCTTCGAAACACCTAGTTTAGAATAGAGGCAGCTGATGAAGGAATAATTCCATAAGTGGCCTGTCTGTTTTCTTGTGTTCGTTCTGTTGCCTGCAAACAAAGTCCGGTTTTGTTTTTTATGTCCCCGTTCACTTTTCTGACGTCCTGTACCCGGATATGCATCTATATATACATGTAGATGTAGGTATGTACATATATGTATCTATACATGCATATGCTCATATATCAATTGTATTATTATTATACATATATATATACATATACATATATATATATATATATATATATATATATATATATATATATATATATATATATATATATATATATATATATATATATATATACAGGACGGGCCTCTTACAATTTCCGTCTACCAGATCCACTCACAAGGTTTTGGTCGGCCCGGGACTATGGTAGAAGACACTTGCACAAGGTGCCACGCAGTGGCACTGAACCGGGAACCATGTGGATGAGAAGCAAGCTTCTTACCACACACCCACTCCATGCACACACACACACACACACACACACACACACACACACACACACATATATATATATATATATATATATATATATATATATATATATATATATATATATATATATATGTGTGTGTGTGTGTGTGTGTGTATCACTACACGACAACAGTCATATTACTCTTTTATAACCTTTACTTGACCTCCTCAGATATCATATCTCATTTGAACCATAGAGCTGTACGCCACTTATATTTCTGTAGAAAAAGTAATGATAACAAAATAACATAAAGCATAATCGAATATTATAAATATAACTTCCTGTCATTGTCAACCATTTTTGAAAAGTCCACTCATGACGTGGAGTATTATGTGACATAGACTGTTCTTTAAACCTTGCCATTTTATACCAACCAAGCGAAGCACAGTTTCTTTCGGATACCATCTGCCAGTTCTCATAGACTTACAACAATCTAATCAGCCCCGCCCGGTCTACTCCACAGTTAGCGTTTTTCTTTATAACTTAATGTTTTATTATTTTTTTTCTTTCTGTTCTACTCACCATTGATATTATAATCGTTCATATTGTTAATATTGCTTTTACTTTTATTAATAATATTGACGTTGATCCAATTGTTGTTAGTGTTATTGAGTTTGTTTTGTTTTGTCGTATTGTCGTTTTGTTTGTCATTTAATTTTTCATTGTTTTTTTTCTTTTTGAGTAACATTGACTTTCTTTCGAGAGAAAGAGAGTCAACAAAATATTCATTCCTAGCCTGGTTTTCCCTTCTATACGTCTCCTTACAAAAGACAACATCAGACGATCATGCACAGCCGTGTTTCGGTATTCGACGGTTGCTGGGCAGCACATTTTGAAATAGTGAAATAGATAAAAATAGACAAACAAGTAAATAAATAAAAAGCCATCTTCAAACGAAAATATAAAATATGAAGAGGAACACAACTACTAAATTTATTGTCGTACTGCATTTCGATTCTCCTATATCTAATGGGAGACACAAACACACGCACACACACACTGACACACAAACACACACACACACACTGACATACAAACACACACACACAAATACACGCGTGCATATACGCATATATGAGTGTGTGTGTGTGTATACACGCAAGCACACAGTATATAAGTGTATACGTATGTGATTTTTTATGAGACGATCTATCTATCTATCTATTTATCTATCTATCTATCTATCTATCTACCTATCTATCTATCTATCTACCTATCTATCTATCAATCAATCAATCTATCTATCTATCTATCTATCTATCTATCTATCTATCTATCTATCTATCTATCTATCTACCCATCTCTACCTCTATCTCACTCTTTCGATACATATATATATATATATATACATTAATATAATTTGGGTTAAAAACTTATATGTGTGTGTGTGTGTGTGTGTGTGTGTGCGTGCGTGTGTGTGTGTGTGTGTGTGTGTGTGTGTGTGTGTGTGTCCCTTTCTGTCTGTTTACTTCCCAACACTACTTGCCAAGCAGTGGTTAGTTTGTTTACGTCCCCGTAACTTAGCTGTTCGGTAAAATGAGGTGAGAGAATAAGTGCGAGACCCAAACAAAAAATATGTACTAGCGTCTTTTCATTCGACTAAAAAAGTCTTCAAGACCGTACTCCAGCATGGCGCTGTCTAATGATTGAAACAAGGAAAAATATAAAAAGCATAAAAAGTGTTGTTTCCAAAGCCCTTTTGCGAAGTTTCGGCTACTGAATGCTATCAATATAGTGGTCCTTTTTCAGTCACTGGATATACACGTGGAAAACTGTATGTGTCCGTTGCGTTTATATAAAGATATTAATAAGAGGAGATGGTTTAATGATGCTTTATTACCTATCACTACAATTGAAGTGATATGAAATGAAGCATATTCAATCCACCTTCTCTTGTTAATATATATACATACATGCATAAATACATGCATACATACATGCATATATACATACATACATACATACATACATACATACATATGTTTATATTTAATGTAGTCATTAGTTATGGCTGCCCAAGAAGTTATCATTGGGTTCGCACTTATAATGTAATATAAGCGACTCTCCAGACCTGCTGGTCAGAGGCACATGACCTTTCTGTCTGTCTTTCTGTCTCTCTCTCTTTCTTTATATATATATATATATATATATATAGTAACAGAAAGGGAGGAACTTCGATTATCCCCACGTGGTGAGTTGTAATATAAGAAATTAAAAAAGGAAAATTCACACACTTTACATAGTTTTAGTATAATTTTTAATGTATTTTATATTGTGCTTGTCGACCGGTTTCAATTTCGCTAATCATGACATTAAAATTATTTTAAGATTCAATTGTCTGTGTATCTTTAATTTTCTCAGTCAGTAACACTCTCATTCAATGAGCCTGGCAGGTCAACTGATCCACCAACTTAATACTCAAGGCTCGCTCACAAACAAACGTCATCCACGCTATACTATGACACTGTGTCAGTCATGCTTGATGTCCATAATTAGTGACTCTGAAACCATGTTGCAATATTATGTTTATGACCTACTTATATTCAATGCACAGTCAGAACACATATCAGTCAAAATATAAATCAAAAACTACATCGCTAAACTTGTAATCACAGATAAGCTGTTCTCAATTTTAAGTGACCATTGATAATAACTTTGGGGACATTTCATGCTAGTCATATATATGCAAATCTCTTTATCACACTTCTTTATCATTCGACATGCTAGATATCACTGTCAAATTTATCATTGTTCTTTATAGAAAAGGTTCCTCAAATAATGTAGTCGTAGTTACACTACGGCTGAATAAAATACACTTCAACTAATGTTGCTGTCGTGTCATACAATAATAACCACGACCACCTATCTAACTTGTAGCCAAGACTACATCCTTTAACACGGAGATTTCTTCTTCAGAATCAGAAAACTATTGCGATTTGACTAGTTTATGATTGAACAAAACAAAATAATTCTGCCTGTCTCAAGAGTTCCCCTTGCTTAGTGAATTAATGATTTATAGAAAGCTGTATACACTTAAATATATTCAACAAAAAGCTATTTGTTAAAAAATTCTTAAAACAGCTTCTATGAAATTATGCGAGGAAAGTCAAATATTATTAAAAAGTTTCTCATAGATAACCATTAAAATCTAAATATGTTCAATTCAATTAGTATAGAATTGTTACTTAACTATATGTTTTACTTGCAACATCTTTCAATAGCTTTCACTCCAAATTATAGTTCTAATGTTAGAAATCATTATAAATTATAGTTCTGACATATTCGAATAAAAGCTCTACTTTTGGAACAGTAGCTAAAAATCATTACAGAATAATTTTATTTCATGAAAACAATGCTAGATCGACCCTCGAAATTGAGATTCATTGTATTACTCTAATGTGTGATAAAGTTATTAGGTGAATTTTAGGTTTTGTCTATAACTATTTTTCGCAAAACTTCCCCAGATGAATCTTGATAAGTGTTTTTATATCTTCCCAGTATTAATTTCTTATATAGCCATTTGAATTAAATATTCTAGAAGAGAATCAATTCACCCCGGTATATAGCCGATATATGTGTTCAGTAATTTAGAAACTGTTGTCGATCTTCACGAGACATGAACTCAAAGACGAGTTACATGAATCTGTTTGGTGTAGTCTATTCAATAAAATAATTTACTGACTTGGTCATCTCCAGTAGATTAAAGTAATGTCATACATGTTACATTTATATCTTCATAAATTGTATACATATGGCAAAAATAAAGTGAAATTGTTTACACCTTACTGGGTTCTGAAACGAAAACTGGTCAATATTTATAGTTTATATAAGCAAAGGTTTCAAGTATATTTACCACGGGATTTTGTGTCGTTCATGAGATGCTCTATTTTATTCCTGGATTTTTTACTATTTTCAAATCAAGGAGTCGCAGCATTTGCCAATTTAACGATGTAAATATATACTACATTCATTAACACAACTCTTCTTTTGCCTTCGAGATTTCCTTCATTTGTAAAATACCAACTCAATCGGCGTTTCAAAGTTTCTTTATAAGGTTTTATTTCTAACAAAGAAATAATCTACAATCAGGTGACCGTTGAAAACTAAAGGGAATTCCCTAATAATGTATTAGTTTGGTTGTGGCAGCAACGGTACAAGACACACTATTTAAGAAGGGCGCGCATGGACAAATATTATATGGGTAGTAGAAAAGGAACAGAGAAAACAGTACATCTGTAGATTAATGTTTTTAGTTTGTTTTGGGGGTGCAGATTTGTTTAAAATTCGGATGACATTTTCAATGATTGTGCGTAGCGGTTGTACTTTGACGACCTGTGTAGCTATAAACTGAAATATTGTAAACATCTGAGGTGTGTAGAGTCAGAAGCCGAATAATTTCCAAATATTTTATAAAGATATCTATCCTAAATGGTCTAAAATCAACTTAAATCAATATTTTTGACATTCATGAAAAGCACAGTTTAGCTTCATTAGATTCATATTCAATGATCCGTAGATACAAAGTCTGATTGATGCCTGGTGTCTCTTTTATTGTCGGTGTAAAAAAGGTGAATCAAGTTCACATATAAGGAACATTTTATGAAGCTCCTAGTTTGTGCTCATTTATGTTTGTATATGATAGTTAAGTTTGAGTACAAACTTTTACGAAATAAGACGTAAAAGTTCATTATCCGTTGTTAGTTGAGACGCATAAGTTATATGGCCTCTCATTTATATTTAGATGTAACACAAAAACAATTTTTTATGTAACTAGTGTTAAAGATACTTTGCTTATTTAAACATCGATATAAACACACGCGCACGCACACACACACACACACACACACACACACACACACACACACACACACACACATATAAATACATACTTACATACATGCATACATACATGCATGCATTCATAGATCAGGTAATGAAAGTGTGACTTACACCAGACAAGATATTGCTTCGTGCAATCCACTTATCAGCAGGTTATCACACGAAATAGGAGATTCTCAACGGTGAATTACATAATAAATACTACAACACAAATATAACAACCTAAAAGACCCCTAATACAAATTGAATCGGAAAATAAATTGCGACAACCATAAAAGGAATAAATAGAAATTAAACACTGGAACAAGTTAATCAACAACATCACATGCGCGCGCGCACACACACTCACACACACACACACACACACACACACACACACACACACACACACACACAAACAAACACACTCTCTTACACACATAAACAGACACAAATGCACACACAAACGCACACACACGGGTATATAGCGCAATGAAATAATATAAGCAAAGTAAAACAAAGCAAGATTTTGATTTCCATAAATGTTACGGCACCATTCTGAGAAACGGAATTAAGGAAGCCGGAAAATAATTGAAAGATGAGAACTATAAATCTGGATCCGTTGTCAAAATATTTGTCTTTAATTACTGAGTCTGGACATGTATATATGTTAAGATTTTAGAAATCACAACGATTACAGATTAGGGCACACACACACACACACACACACACACACACACACACACACACACACACACACACATACATACAACACACACAAGCACACACACAAACACAGGACATGCTAGAGCACCTACCAAAAACCACCAACGAAGAAGCTCTATTAGTCTCCTTCGATGTCATCAACCTCTACACTAACATTCCACACGACTATGGAATAGAGGCAATAAAATTCTGATTGGAAAAACACCCCGAAGCTCTACCGGACCGCATAAACCAGACATTTATCATTGAATCCCTGAAGTTCATCCTTCAAAACAACTACTTCATATTCGATGCAACATGCTATCGCCAAAGATGTGGTATTGCGATGGGTACTAAAGTTGCGCCTGTTCTGGCGAACCTAATAATGGGTTACTTTGAATCTTCCCTGTATGAACTCTCACTCCAAAAATTTGGACCACCATTCCACCACTATATAATCGAAAACTGGAAAAGATATTTAGACGATTGTTTTATCATCTGGAATGAAGCTTATGATAATCTGCTGTCTTTCAAATCCACACTGAACAGTATTAATCCCAACATCCAGTTTAACATGGAATACAGCAAGGAACAACTCCCTTTTCTGGACATTTTGATTTTTAAAAAGTCCAACAACCACATCGCAACTGACATTTACTACAAGCCTACAGACTCTAAGCAGTATCTCCTTTTCAGTTCATGCCATCCTAAACACACCAAAATAAATATTCCATTCAATCTAGCAAAAAGGATTTGTACGATTGTATCTGACACAGCCACTCGGGAACTTCGATTGCAAGAACTCAAAACAACACTCATCGAACGTCGATATCCAGCTACACTTATAGAACATGGAATTGAATGCGCCAAAACATTAGACACAAACACACTAAGAACAACAAAACAAAACACCACACCTCACCTCAAATCACTCCCATACATATCAACCCACAACCCCAGAAACAACGAAGCATACAACACAATTATACAAAATCTTACTATACTCACTCAGGACCCGTTCGCGTGCCACATTCTATCCATATAGCTCCAGTACGCTGGAGTAATTAGTAGATGAAAATGATGTAATGGGGGTACATGCATGGTTCACTAGGCCTCTTCAGAGATATATATCATATATATATATATATATATATATATATATATATATGTACATTATATATTATATATATATATATATATATATATATATATATATATATATGTACATTATATATTATATATATATATATATATATATATATATATATATATATATATATATATATATATATATATATATATATATGTATGTATGTATGTATATATATGTGTGTATGTTATATATTATATATATGTATACATACATGCATACATACGTACTACGTGAATACATACATACATACATACATACATACATGCATGCATAGATCTACACATGCAGATTCACTTGTTTCATCAACTGAATAACTTGCTCTTGTATTAACCTGTTAGTGAGCGAGTACTCGAGAAACACGTGTGCCCTAAACAAAATTCTCAATCGGAATCAAGCGTACCTTTCATTTAAAGATGGGCTTCTCTATGGTTTTTGTCAAGCCATTTTTACTCACAAGATGACGCCCGTTTACATCGAAAGCAGGACCTTGTCTTTCTGTTGTGAAATTCTTAACCATTCAAACATACTCCTGCTTCATTACATTAAACCGTGATCATAGTTTCATTAAACCGTACTAACAGTTTCATAAAATACATGATATAAGTATTGAGTTAAAATGTTGCCTAGATCACCTTTGTCTTTCATCTTTCCAACTTTAGTGAAATTAGTACTGGGTCGAGGTCATCGATTACGCCTCAATATTTTATTACTCTGGATCATAGATTATGCACTACTTCTCTCTGTGAATATTGCAAGTTATGAAAGTTATAGTCTCGAACTTTCAGTGAAAGAAGACATGGCGCTGATTTAATACATTTTTATTCATAAAATAAGTAACATTACCCAGCGTATGTCCATTTTGCAAAGTACTATGAAGATTTATTATTTAACGAATTATTGGTTAACTTACCGACTTATAACAGCACTCATCGACAGAGACAGGTCGAATAATCCGTGACTTGGAATAAGTTGTAAGCGTTTCAAATGCATATATAATTACGTCTATATGTATGCAAACATGTGCATGCATACGTATCTATACAGATACACACAAACACACACACACGCAAACGCACATACATACATACATACATACATACATACATACATATATATATATATATATATATATATATATATATATATATATATATATATATATATATATATATGGTAAAAGTTCCAATATATATATTGGGACTTTACACTAGACGAACTTTTCTTGCCAATACCAGATTTAAAAGGCCGGTGGTACTGTATAGTTTGTATAAATTTAGTTTGGTGTTTCAATGCTACTTGGTGAATAAAGTTATCTAGCATTAAATAGGAGTGTCTAATTTTGTTTACGACAATCCTTTAAACTGAAGTGTTTTCGTATATTTTCATTTCATTTGCATGTATTACATGTGAAAATATATGTATACACACACACACACACACACACACACACACACATATATATATATACATATATACATAAATATACATGTGTGTGTGTTTGTGTGTATGCATGTATGTGTACATATATGTATATTATATATATATATATATATGTCTATATATATATATAAATAAGCATAAACATACTACGTACTTAAATTTATGTATTTGTGTGCATACACATATATATGTATTATAAATATACAAGCACACAGACAAATACACACACATGCACACACATACATATATACATACATACAAATGCATATAAAAACATATATATGTGTATTTATACATGCATATATACATATATGCATACGCGCAAAAACTATCATTTATATAATTAACAAATATTTATGTGTGTTTGTGTCTGTGTGTGCGTGTGTGCGTGCGTGTGTGAGTGTGCGTGTGTGTTACCGATACTTGTTGGATAAGCCCAGAACAATGCCTAAAGATATTAACCACTGGAAAGAAACCAAAACAAAGTTGTTTTTTTTTACCTTCTATTTCTGTATTTCGGAATTATGACTACTTCTTCAACAAAAGCGAGCCATGGAAAAAAACCATTACTATACTGACCAGTCTGCTTCTTGTCCACATGTCCCGAATAAATGGGTTATAACCCCGAAATTCAGAAATATGAGGTAAAACTCCAACTTCATTTTGTTTATTTTTGTAACTTTATATCTTCTCGCATTTTTCTGGCCTTACCCAAAGTCTAATGTAATATCACACAATGCTTCACACTTCAGCAACACAATTCCATATATATATGTATACATATAGAATCAAAATAAGCAACAAATACATGAATTTATGAAGGATAGCATTCGCCTGACACAATTCGATCTCCAACAAGGGCCCTGGAGACACCTCACGCATCCAGTATCATTCTGACCACCAAGGGCAAAAGTTGTCTCTCTGCTCTTATTCTCCCGCCAACAAAGTATATGTAATAATATCCATCTACTGTAAAAATTGGCAAAGGACATCTACAAGTCTTCTGTTCTAAATTCTCACTAAACGAAAATCTGGTGATTAGAAACAAAATAAGCAACAAGGACATCCAGAGGTAATGCAGTACGATCATTTCACGCAACTCCATTTAATTGAACAATGCGATCATTACATCAATTTAAATGCAGAGCAATCCTCAGCTGCACAAAGACATAGAATTTAATTAAACTAAAACAGATGGACACATTAGTATAATTTTGCCTAAAATCTCCAAGCAATTAAGGAGATAAACAAAGAACATTGTTACATTTCCTTCCACTTAGAAAGGCAAAATTATACTAAGGTGTCCATCTATTTTAATTTAATTAAATTCTATGTCTTTGTGCAGCTGAGGATTGCTCTGCATTTAAATTGATATAATGATTGCATTTTTCAATTAAATGGAGTTGCGTGAAACGATGGTGCTGCATTACCTCTGGATGTCCTTGTTGCTTATTTTGATTCTAATCACCAGATTTTCGTTAGGTGCTCACTACCGTCCACCTGTTGGCCAATACTATTTTTACTCTTTTACTTGTTTCAGTCATTTGACTGCGGCCATGCTGGAGCACCGCCTTTAGTCGAGCAATACAGTTATTTTGATTTCCCTTTTAGAATGATCTAAGGAACGGATGGTTGGAAAGTGTTATGACGTCCTCGGGGAAGCTCTGTGCATCGATGAAGATGACCTGTCTGTTTTTTTTTGTGAGAATTTAGAACAGAAGACTTGTAGATGTCCTTTGCTTTGCCAATTTTTACAGTAGATGGAAATATTACAAATACTTTGTTGGCAGGAGAAAAACAGCAGAGAGACAACTTTTGCCCTTGGTGGTCAGAATGATACTGGATGCGTGAGGTGGCACAATGGCCCTTGTTGGAGATCGAATTGTGTCAGGCGAACGCTATCCTTCATATATTCATGCATTTTTATACTATGTAAACTTACTTTATATCCCGTTTCTTTTTACATCTTGCTCTCTTGATTTTATGTCAAAATCTGTATTTGTTATATCCCCTTCATCACACGACTCTGTAGTAAATAAAATAATATTGTTATTATCAGCGACGAGCAGTTGGAATCGTTAGAGCAATTTTTCTTTCGTCTCTTTACGTTCTAATATCAAATTCCATAGGAGTTAAACTTTACTTTTCATCCCTTCAGGGTCGATAAAATACCACTCAAATTCTGGGATCAATAGTATAGAAAAACCGCTCCCACTAAATTGCTGGCCTTGTGTTTAAGTTAGAAAACATTGTTATTAGTAATTACAACCATGCTCCCACTCACAAATAAAGAAACTAATTTTGCTTATTTCTTAATTCGTTTATTGATAGGATACTTCTAATGTTATTTTGCGTTTATATTCCAGCTGATGCTATCGTCTGTTTCTTGATGCTTTCCATATTGTAAAATTGTTGCTCCTGATATTTAGTACCTGTTGCTCTCAAACGATACTGTTCTTGTTAAAGATGTCCATTTTGAAGCCTTGATTCTGATTTTGTTCGGGTTCGAATTTGTTGTTGGATATAAGATTTACGGTGATGCGACGAGCAAGAATACAATAGTGATAGTAGTGGCGCTAGTTGGGTTTTATTATTGTTTAGGTGGTGGTGGCAAATATCATACTCGTAAGGATGAGGATGATGAGGAGGTGGAACATCGCGAAGATGAAGACAACGATGACGATGAGGGCGATGACAACGATAACACTTGCAGTGGCAATAACAGTGACGATGAAGATGATGACGATGATGATCATGATAATTATGATGGTGATTATGATAATGACAACCAAGATAAGAATTGATGTGATGATGATAGTTTCCTTGTGTAGTTGATGTCGTCACTCTGTTGTTACTGCTGCTACAACTGCTGCAGCTATTGTAGCAATCAATGAATTTCATAACGCAATTAGTGTTTTTACGTAATTAGTACCGTTGTTTATTTGTATTTTCACGACGAAACGTCTGTCCTCATCTTCTTTCAGACTCTAGCTTGGTTTTCTAACTGAATGAGTTATACACAGCATTTAAACAATTAAAACATTCACTATTTCGAGCAAGTCTCTCTACCTAGATGTATGACGTCACTGAATGGCTCAAGTTTGAGATCCTAGATGCAAATTAATTAAGGTTGTATTTACAAAATGTTTGAATGTTTGTTACTCAGCTTAAGATAGTTTGTATCATTTTAATGCCGAGACCAAGCAGAGCCCAGTAGTTAGATCACAGTTGTTTAAATCCATGATCATCCATGAACAGGAAACATAAGAGCAAATGCTTCGAGCTTTCTACTTTCGATGTTCAAACCGAGGATCTTGTCACATGGCCAGTCTAATATCCTAAATTTTGTTGCTAACATTTGCACTGCAAAAACATTAAGATGTGGTCTTGTTAAATGCAGACAGCGTTAAGTTTCACATTTTCTGGAGTCTGTAGAAGTACTCTTTTGTTATTCAGGCTTTATTTACTGCACCAATCTATAAAACATTCTCATAAATTCCAAGATACTTATAGTTTTCATTATTAGAGACAGGGGAGATAAACAAGCCATCGATGTTCATGATACTTGTCTGGTCGACAATTCTTCCTCGGCTGACTATCATGTATTTTATCTTGCCCAAACTCTGTTCCTATATCCCTTCACATTATTGTAACTATATCTAATTATTTCTTAATATTGTTCATGTTACCAGAGTATAACTAGGTCATCACCTAAAATTCTGTCGATGATATGAATTTAATTCTTTTTGGCATATTCTAGTATATAGTCTTGGCATTTCGTTAACACATCTAACAAGATTTTCACTGCCAGTACAGACAATTATACAGATAATCTATGAATCTGGACTATACCGTTGATCACTTAATTCTGTTTGTAAAAATAGCTGATACTATGGTGACTGTTAGCGATAATTGTGTGGACCATATTGTGGTCAGTTTTCCAATGGAATTAACTATAAATGGACATTTGTAGTGATTCTACATATATATATATATATATGTTATATATGTACGCACGCGCGTACGTACGTACAGACGTATGTATTTATTTATGTATGTCATCATTCATTTTTATTTTGAAGATGTCTTGCTAATAGAAAAAGAGCCGGTTTCTAACCTAGATTCAAGGCTCCGTTATCGGAATTTCAGCATCAGCAACAGAGTATTTCTGTATGTTTGTCATTATTCAGTTTCTCTCAAGATTTCTTGCCAAGAGAGAAATGATCGGTTTCCTTCCTAGATCCAAACTTCAACATCAACAACAGGGTATTTTTGTTTGTATGCATGTATGTGTGTATGTACGTATGTATGTACATATGTATGTATGTATATATATATATATATATATATATATATATATATATATATATATATCATATATATATATTTATATATATATATATATATATATATATATATATATAATCTATATATATAATATATATATATATATATATATATACAATATATATATATATACATATATAATATATATATATATATATAATATATATATATATATATTATATATATATATATTTATATATATATATATATATATATATTTATTATATAGATATATATATATATATATATATATATATATATATATATATACATATATATATAATATTATATTATATATACTATATATATATATATATATATATATATTTATATATATATATATATATATATATATATATATATATATATATGTATGTATGTGATTAGCTTCTGGAAAGTTTTACACATTTTTAGAGTTCCAGTGATGGATTGGATCTGTAGTCTTCGAATTAACTTTCTTCTTTCTGGTTCTGAGAAGCCTAATTTCTCAAGATTTGTATTTAGGCAGTGTGTTACAGACCTCAGGGCCCAAATAATTACAGGTATAAACCTGAACTCGTAATCTGGATAGAGTAACTGCTGCTTTCTCAATAATTCAGCATAGGTATTCTCTTTTTCACTGGTCTTCAGCTTTATGTTAACATCCGCTGTGTAGCTAATTTCCACAACTGTGCACAGTTTCTCTTCTCTATCCCAAATCATTATATCTATCCCAATCTACATCTACATCTATCGTCTCTATCCCGAATCAATAAAATGTAAGCACAACAGACCTGTAAGACAACTGATTATGATGTGGGTGATATCTTCAGTGTGGGTGATATCTTCAGTGTGGGTGATATCTTCAGTGTGAACTCCACAAAGTCTGCATCGGTTGTCACATTTTACGGCCTTCCCTGCATCCCTATCCCTTTTGTGCATCAGGTACTTGGTTGATATTTCCTGTTTCTTGATTGCAAACGCATACCCTTCAAAGTTGGAGATAGTAATCCGGCTATTCGTCCATGATAAACTGCTTTGATGATCAATGTTACTACCATCACGGAGCTTTCTACTAACATATCCATGCATGGTCTTCTGCTCATATAGGCTCATCCTTTCATCTGATGATATGTTGCAGTAGAGTCGTGCATGTATTCTAGGTTATCAAACAAAGAGTGTTGCTCAAGTAGCTGCCTTCCAAGTCATATGATTTTATCAGTCTCATATATGCAAACTTGGTCAAGGGATGCACTTCGACACTTAGTTATGAAAAGATGTTGCCGAAGGGATATGATGCGATATTGAAAGGCATTTCGGATCGATGTTAAGCCTCTGCCATCTTGCTTTCATTTTAGGTAGAGGCGGTCGACCTCAAGGTTTATGTGGAAATTTTGTGCTAGTTAGTATTTATCGGGTTTTCACATCAATGGCTCGGATCTCGTCAAGCGACCAATCAAGCAGGTCAAATGTTGGTATGAGTACCAGTACTGCAAACACATTGTCGGCCACTGTTTTATTGAATGCAGAGAGTTCTGAGGTCTAAATTTTCTTTATTCGGCTGTTATATTCTTTAGTGACACGTGTTTTGTTACATGTGCCATTGTAAGATATATTTCCATCCAGCGCTAGATACCTGTAACATTTTTCGTCAGATACAGGGGAAACAGTCAAATCGCTGATGGAAATGTTGCTAGTCTGGTTTATAGTTTATGTATTCATGTGTGTATGTATGTATATGTGCAGATTTGAACGCTTTGTTTTATGTATGTACGAATACAGTTACATACATACAGTTACATATCTAGACATGCTCGTATATATTTAAATGATAAACTTCTGGAAAATTTTACAGATTTTTACTGTTCCAGTCATTGATTGGATCTGTAGTCTTCGAATTAGCTGTATGTATGTATGTATGTATGTATGTATGTATGTATGTATGTATGTATGACACTGACATGCAGTGTCTGTGCAAGACCATGCATCAGTAAACCTGGACTCATGAGTCATCTTCGTAGTCATAAAGTAAGACCGATGATTGACTACCAGGCCGCTAGTGATGATGCTACACACCATACTAATCATGTCTGTCGGGCATGTGGAAGGGAGTGTGATTCAGCAGGAGGTCTTAAGCGACACGCAAAGGTACATGGAGCCCAATTACAACGACAGCCAGCTATTGCCAGTAAAGGTTTTGGATGCCAACTCTGTGCAAGACGTTGTAGATCTTTGACTGGGCTAAAAAGTCACATTCGATCACAACACCGTTAAGTTAAGCTTCGTGCAATGGCCATACACGATAACGAGGGGGTAGCCCTCATGTATGTATGTATGTACGTATGTATGTATGTACATTATGATTGTGCTTAGCCATGGCTATACAAATAACCAGTTATCAGCAACTAATCGCTGACGTAGTTTTCAGGAACTTATATTTTTTGTGGCACAAGTATTCAACACTGTGTATACAGCTCCTTATATTATAAGCAGTTATAAACTTATGAAATTGAATACGTAACACCTGTTCTTTTGCATTCATTAATATATATGTATATGTGTGAGCGTGTGAGTGCGCGCGCGCGTGTATTACGCCCTCTCGGCGTAATTTTAAAGTTACAATCAGTCTTTATTTTTCTCTAATAGAATTTAAGAAACTATTTTGTCATTGCCTCACAATTTCAGTTAATATCATTTGGTGTTTTTAATTTCGTTTGAAAAAAAACAACATCAAACGTAAATAAATTAAAATGTGTATGTATGTGTACACAACTCATCCATGTTTATATATATATATATATGGGCAGGCATCTGTATATGTATGTATATATATGTGTGTGTGTGTGTGTGTGTGTGTGTGTGTAACATATATATGGGCATGTATAACTACACACACACACACACACACACACACACACACACATATATATATATATATATATATATATATATATATATATATATATATATATATATATATATATATATATATATTCGTATATACATACATATTCATACACCTATATGTATGTATGTACGTATGTGTGCGCGTGTATGTGTGTATGCTGCATTATATACAGTGTAGAAGAAACATATTAACCATTTAAAACATACTAACAGTGTTAACTTTACTGAAACATTATTGGGTGTTAACATTTTTTTCGTACGAACTTCGACCTGGTCACTAACACGATTCGATTTCATCTGGTTTGTAGTGAGATTGTTGGTTGGTATACGTAGGTTCCAACCAAAGCGACTTATTTATAAAAACAGAAAAAAGTAGATGCAATAGAAAAGCGTCAGTGACCAGGCCGCAGATGGTGTGACTAAAATTTTGACAGCAAATAATAAGTGTTAAATTGCAGTTAACAGTCATTGAGTTTAAATTGAATGAATTATAACCCTCTTCCATACGGTAATTGTTTTAATTGCTACGCTTGTTCTCAGATGAAATCATTTACCTGGCAAATACACGTCCGAAATATATTTGTGTGTGTGTGTGTTTGCGTGTGTGC
>NC_142930.1:105903175-105940675 GCF_046866305.1 Octopus bimaculoides | reverse complement strand
TTGAATTTGAATGTTAATTCAAGCACTTCAGTATTAGCTTTGTCAGTGGTAAACCGTACATAAAACAATAAACACCTTGCAGCTTGATACCTCAGCTCGGTTCGAATCCTTTTAGTAACAGTTATATCAAACGCTGATAAAGGATTTCAGAAAAGCAAGAAAGCTTCAATTTTGTGGAAAGCTTGCCCATCTATTTAACAAGATACTAGGTTCCGTCACAGTGTCAGGATCTTAAGTGTCTTCTTTCATACTTTTGTGAGTGAAACCAATCAAACTTAGACTACATACATCGGAGGAACTGGTTTTGAATTAAATCCGTCGTCCGTTTTTACACCACTATCTGGTATGCATGGCGTTTATCTCCCTGCAGCAGAATAAATCATGTGTACCAAGTCTGCTCTCTTAGGATAATGCGATAAATTGAAGTGCTGTTTCCTACTCTCGCGACATATGAGTCACGGTTTATTTCTCTCCAAACTGCTTTTGGAACCCTACAAAGTGTCATGGGTACTTTATATCTTCTAAGATAAAGTACGAAAGTTCGTTTTCCTTCTCCAAAAGATACGAGTACATGCATAGTGAAACGTAACAGATATCGTAAAAAGAGCTGATAAACAGCGGAAACTGCTTTCACTCAGAGCAAAGAACTTGGCTCTGTTCAGTTATTTTCGTATTGCAATTTTAAACTTAAAAAATAATTCGGAAAAAGTAATCGCAAAAAATTTAATTGTAAATACTATTTCTGGTCCAAGGAAATCCTTGTTGAAGTTGTAAGAGTGCAAATAATCATCAATAAGCGAAATTTTGTTTTCACATTTGACAAACGATTATTTACATATTTGTAAATTGTATATTATATTAGTGCATGATTATGTTTACACATATTATTTTATTATATTATTATATGTTTCAGCCTTAAGGTTGTGGCCATGCGGGGGGCACCGCCAGTATATAAGACTAGTATATTAGTTTTGTTTGATTTATTTAATTTTTCGGGTTTATCAAATCAAATATTAAATGTACGGATCATGAAACAGCAAATACACGATTTGATTTTTCTATTGTATTGTATTTTAACTCTGAAAAGCCAAATAGAAAAGGAATTTTTAGATCTTAGTTTGTGTTGGTGATCAACAGAGATGATTACCTTCATAAGATATGTATATGATAAATTTAATATATAATGAATAACTCTAGTGAATCTGAAATGACCGTATATAGCAAAGATTGATGGGCTCGCCTTATTGATTTTGTTTTTAACTTCTCTTATTTAGGGAATTTATCAAACTTTGTTCAACATGTTCTCTCCTTTCGATTTATCAATCCCATCCGAACCAGTAAGATTGATGAGAAACAAATTTTATTTGTGTGTTCGTGTATGTGGGTATTAATAATGATGATGATTAAGAGGTAGAAAATGAAGGAGGTGGTGGAATAAGCATTTGAAGGATGTTCGTGCGGAGGATAGAGAACTGAAAAAAAAAAAAGGTCAGAAGAAAATCGAGTAATTTGAGTTTTAAACATCAATGACATTAACCATGTATAATTTATGAAGCAAATCTATTCTAACATATGTAATAGGTAGACAAGTTGGTAATGAGAGAAAAATAACGAAAACTGCTATAACAGAGTATCGTTACTACAACTACTGCTGCAACTACAACAATTAGTTATAATAACAATACATTCTATTATAGACATTTTGTCCGCTGTGTTATCAATTCTGCCAGCTAGACGCCTTAACAATAATAATGATAATGATTTCAAATTTTGCCACAAGGGCAGCCATTTTGGGGGAAGGGATGAGTCGATTACTTCGACACCTATGTTTCACTGGTATTTAATTTATCGGCTTCGAAAGGGTGAAAAGTAAAGTCGACCTCGGTGGAATTTGAATTCAGAACGTAGCGACGGGCGAAATACCGCTAAGTATTTTGCCCAGCGCGCTAACGATTCTGCCAACTCACCATCTTAATAATAATAATAATAATAATAATAATAATAATAATAATAATAATAATAATAATAATAATAATAATAATAATCCTTTCTATTATAAGCACAAGGCCTGAAGTTTGAGGGAGGGGCAAATCAATTACATCAATCCCAGTATTTCACTGGTACTTAATTTATCGACCGCGAAAGGATGATAAATTTAGTATCAATTGCGTACTGGGGTAGATCTAATCGACCGCCCCAACCCTCCTTAAAATTTTTGGGCCTTATGCCTAGAGTAGAAAAGAATATATCTCCCTAAAACGATTCAGAATAACTCAAGTAGAAAAAGAATGCAAAAAGGATAATGGCACAGATAATACTTGCAGAAGTAATTCATGTTTATCTCAATACATTGTAAGTGTTCATAGCTGTCGGTAAATTGTCACCACGTGTAAGGAATCTGTTTATTGTTCGTATCACTACCAAACTGACTCTACATCCGAATCAAAATATGAAAACAATACAAATAAAAACTAAGTGTATACATCCCGAGGTTTATATATGAATGCGTTCATTGAATGTGATGCATAAAAAAGTATGGAAATAGTGTGCAATATTTATTATTAACGGAACCAAATAAACCCGACAACAATGATGATATTCAAAATGAAGTGGTGAAAAGAGAAAAAGGAAAGGGGAATGTAACATGATACCACCTTCATTTTAAAATACAGATATATTATTCCTGGCTCTCTTTTACATTTAGATAGATCTAGTGACAAAAGGGCATTGTTTACCTCTATAAAATTTGCGTACGTAATTTTTTTTTTTTTTTTTTGAGAAGAGGGCTGTCTTAAATCGACAGATTCTGTTTGTATCTCGACAGAGGCGAGATAAGTAAAGGCTTCCTTAACCTTATCAAGCCGTTTCCCCGCAATTGTAGAAATGGTTTAAACGTCATCTCTGCTGAATTCTCAAAAAGTTGGTAATGAAAAACACACACAGAAGCAGAAAATGCAACGTATTTTGTCCATTAGTTCGTCTGTAATTGTTATTCTTGAGTTGTATTTGAATCTACTTATTTTTTGCTCAGGAGCAGAAATGTAGAGTAAACTGAGACACAGGGACCCAGGTCTGGGAGGATTAAGAAGAGTTTAAATTTTTGTCTCCATATTTCTGCTGTTATCGCTATCTTCAAAAATGTTTGAGAGACGGTTCAAAATACTTTTCATATTTAAGGCGGCGAATTGACAGAATTATTACGGCGCCAGAAAAATGCATTTCTTCCGACTTTACGAAGAAGGTTCGCCCAGGTCTACTTTGCCTTTCATCGTTTTAGGATCGAAAAATAAGTGCCATTTGAGCACTGAGGTCTACATAATCGACTTACACCCAATCCCGAAATTATTGGCCTTGTACCAAAATGTGAAAGCAATGGATTTAGTGCAATGTGTTTTGTATCAGTTTTTTTTTTATTTCCTTTCCTGTTGTATCTTTTTAATGTTTTATAATGAGCGTATCGGTCGGATATTTTGAATGGGAAATCTGTTTAAAATTTATAATCGAAAGAAGCAAGTCTAGAGAAACAAATGTTTACATTTTTCTAGATTCGATTATAGGGGCAGGCCGTTTTCAAGTGATGAACATCCGTTCTGAAATGTTCCCCACGGAAATATTCACCGGTAATACTTGAATTCTTTTAGAAATACGTCTTTATCCTTTGGGAGTCAATGATGATGATGCTGATGATTTCATTAATTTGAAAATATTTACAAATTTTGTGGTAAAGAACCCTGAAACTGAGAACAAAAAATGGAAAGTGGATATAGCTGGAATATAGATCCAGTGAAACAGATGTGCAACCTTTCTCATTCCTTTAAATATTTGCAAGAAATATTTCATTCAATTTTTATAAAGATAAAAAGAAGCAAAAAAGAAATTGTCTCATGTCAGGTTTATATTTTTTTCTTCTGAAAAATGTCATTATTGTTAGTTTTCTCTAAGCCTAGGTCAGACTTGATCTGGCAGGGAATAAAATGATTGCAATATATTAGTGTATATATAATCTCAGGAGAGAAGACATATATATATACATACATACATATATATATATATATATATATATATATATATATATATATATATATAGACAAGAATGCCCACAAGATTTAAATACTCTATTCCTAACCAGACAATGTAGCTGAGGTGTCAATGAGTGATGGAAAAGTACTCTTAAATTGGCTTCATCATGTGTGACTAATGTAAAATGTTAGAAACTGAGAAATTTTATAACGACATAATAAACGTCTTTAAAACTTTGCATTTGCCAGACATCTCACATTCATTGACAAATAAAAAATTCTTCCGTTGACACACGGTCACATTTTTATTTGAAGATTTTAGACGACAGAAATGAATCCTGGGGAATTACTCGCGTGTAGTTTCTGAACAATGCAGGTGATATTGGGAAAATAACATTTACACTCGCGGTATTTGATTATGTGAATTGACGAGGAAAACACCACAAGGAAGTTATTCCAATTTGTTGTATTTACTGCCAAGTCATTTCTATAAGAAAATATGTTCAATATTTATAAAACTACATATTAAGCAAATCATATGTAAACACTTGTTACTCACTTCCATTGTTAACATCGTATGAGGCGGAAAGCTGGCAGAATCATTAGCACGCCGGGCAAAATGTTTAGCGGCATTTGGTCCGACTTTACGTTCTGAATTCAAATGCCACCTGAGTTGACTTTGCTTTTCATCATTTCGAAGTCGATAAAATAAGACCAGGTGAGAACCAGAGTTGATGTAATCAACATACCACTCCCATGAAATTGCTGGCCTTGTGCCAAAATTTGAAATCTTTAATAACATTATATAAGGCGGTGAGCTGGCAGAATCGTTAGCTAAACTTCGTATTTACATTCCAAATTCAAATTCCGCCGAGATCAACTTTGCTTTTCATTCTTTTAGGGGTCGATAAAATAATTACCAGTCAAATACTGGGGTCAATGTTATCAACTAGCCTCTTCCTTCAAAAACTGCTAGATCCGTGCCAAAATATGAAGCCATTATAAGCATTATAAAGGCTGAATTTTTCCCAGGCCAGATCAAATGCTTAAGAGCGTTTTCTTTTGTTTTTACCTTCCAAATTTAGAAGCTGCCGAATTTGATTTTGCCTTTCCCCTTTTCGAGTCCGAAAAGATAAATACCAGTCGAACAAATCGGTCGATGATAACAAGTTACCCCTTCCCCTGAAATTGCTGGCTTTGTGCCAAAATTTGAAATCATTACATTATAATTACATTGTGAGATTTGAATGGTCTGCCTGGATGAAGCTGATTAACAGTCTACATATAATGTACGTTGGTTCGTTGTCAGATTTAACATGACAAAAATTTTGTCAACATTTTTTCTTCCTCCTTTCTGTGAACGGCATCAATTATTAGCACAGGGACAATAATTCAGCAATAGTAAATGGGAAGACGCAGGCGTAGAAAAAGGATCCGAAATATCGTAATGCTTCATTAGAATTCCAAATATATCTTCCTGTAAAAAGCCAAACATTCATTAGTATTTCAATTCTAAAACCTATGAGAGCATAAACATTTCCGGGTAAAATACCAATTTATTAATTAATGGCTATAAAGTAATTGACTTAAAATGTGATTAACTTATGTTCCCAAAAATGTGCGCACATATATTCATAAATCTATCTATCTATCTATCTATCTGTATATGTGTGTGTGTGTGTATGTGTCTGTCTGTCTGTATGTATGTATGTATACACACATATGTATGTATGTATGCATTATTATGTATGCATATATATATATATATATATATATATATATGTGTGTGTGTGTGTGTGTGTGTGTGTGTGTGTGTGTGTGTGTGTGTGTATGTATGTATCAATGTACACACATTTCATATATACATGTGTGTCTTAATGTTTGTGCATGTGTGTAAAGGTAAGATCCAAGGATCAAGGTGTAGGAAGCTAGTAAGCTTCGAGCAGTCTGTGGAAAGTGTAAAAAGCATCTTTCAGGAACAATAGTGGTTTATCGACGGAGACGACTGTAACTTTTTCATATAACGCACACACACACATACACTCACACACACATATGTATATATATATATATATATATATATATATATATATATATATATATATATATATATATATATATATATATATATGTATATATTTTACATGATCGACCGCTAGCTACTAAAGCTACTAAAGCTTTTATTTTTTGTTCTCTCTCTGTTTATTTCCTCATGTTCCTTTCCGTTCAAGAGCGTAGGCTCGAAATGTAAAAGACTTTCTCACCTTCACGAGTGTTAAACTAATATACTGCTTGTTGTTTACACACCTGTCTTCCTCTTTTGACTTTTGTCTTTTTTTGTGAATTCCAACTATATATATAATACAGATGTATGGAAGCAGCTGAATATGTGTTAGGAGGGGTCCTTGACATTGGACCCCATTTTGTGTGTATGTGTTTATATATATGAGAGATATTGGTATCTCTTATTTCCTTCTATATTATCTATCTCCTCCTTTTTCATAATAATTCCTTATTTCGAACTCAAATGCTTACCTCTATTTAACCATCTCACATCTTCTCTGATGAAGGGATATCCATAATATACCAGAAACAGCTGTAAGACTATATATCTCTTTCCTTATAAATGCCCTGAAAACTCCTCACAGCCCTGGTTTTGTTATCTCATTTTGTCTAATATATATATATGTGGAGGCGCAATGGCCCAGTGGTTAGGGCTGCGGACTCTCGGTCATAGGATCGCGGTTTCGATTCCCAGACCGGGCGTTGTGAGTGTTTATTGAGCGAAAACACCTAAAGCTCCACGAGGCTTCGGCAGGGGATGGTGGCGAACCCTGCTGTACTCTTACACCACAACTTTGTCTCACTCTTACTTCCTGTTTCTGTTGTGCCTGTAATTCAAAGGGCCAGACTTGTCACACTGTGTCACGCTGAATATCCCCGAGAACTACGTTAAGGGTACACGTGTTTGTGGAGTGCTCAGCCACTTGCATGTTAATTTTACGAGCAGGCTGTTCCGTTGATCGGATCAACTGGAACCCTGGACATCGTAAACGACGGAGTGCCAACAACAAATATGTATATATATATATATATATATATATATATATATATATATATATATATATATATAAACAGATACACACAAAATGGGGGCCAATGTCAAGTACCCCTCCTTTTGTTGTTGTTGTTGCTACTGCTATTGTCGTTGTTATTGTTGTTATTGTGCATGTGGGCTGTGTTTGTTATGTTGATGGTTGTGGCGGTGCTTGATGAGTTTGTGAGTCGTTTGTGACAGTAGTACTGGTGTAGTATTTGCTTGCTGCAGTTTTTGGTTTGCGTCCCTTATCTCCAGTTTTGGAGGTGTTTTCGTTGTCTTTTGTTATTTCAATCATTTTCCTTTGTTTGTTTCTTTTTTACCACTCCTCCTCCTAGGCATATTCGCCACGTGTAGTGTCTGACCGTTTGGAATCGGGCCGTAGCATATTATGTAATGAAGTTGCAAGGTGGCTGTTGTGGTTATTGGTCTTTCTGTTGCTTGTGTTGATGTTGTTACATTTTTGACTTTGGTGGATGTTGTTGGTGGAGTGGGTCCTTTGGTGCCAGGAGAAGAGGGGTCTCTTCTCTTTTTCCTTCAATGGTGGGCAGTGTGTAGTCGAAAGGCAGGTGTGACACTTAGTCTTCATATCTTCCATCCTAACCGGTAAATTGATGCCACCTGGGAGATCTATCTGATCTCGGATGGCATCCATATTTTTGCGACTGGTTTGGATGAGGAGTTTTATTCCCCACCCGACTGGTTCTCGTTTTTAGTCTGGTGGACTTCGAATTTCTGTGTTTTCGTCGAAGTCTACTGTCACTGAAGCAGTTATCCAAAGACTGGTTACCTCTGGCAGGACATACTGGATACGGATTCTTGCAAGCCTCTAACCGCAGTAGTAAGGGAGAAATAAACGGCTATTACGTTTCAAGACTTAGTAAGTGAGGTTTTTTCCTCCTCCTCCTCCTCTATTTCAAATCTTATTTCTACTGTTTCATGACTCCTTCTTCTTGGAAATATTTGGTCGCAAACAGAACTTAAATGAATTTTGGATTGGAGCTTTTGTGGCTCCTTCTACCCTTCTCGACTTTAATCCATTAATATGGCACGTTGCTGTGCAGCATACGGTATTTCGGATGGCGTCGATTAGGTGCTAAGATTGTCCATCTCGCTCTACTAACCGTCTGACCTTGCTGATTTCTTCCTCAGAGTAGTTCAATCGTTAGAAAGAAGTAAAGACGACCTAGAGGCACTAACGAATGAGAGACTAGTGTTTATAGTTTTGCCTTTGCACTGTCCTGTTAGTGTGTTCTCTTGTCGTTGCTAGATTCGTTGCTGCTGTTGTTGTTGCTGTTGTTGTTGCTGTTGTTGTTTCTAATGCTGTTGTTGTTGTTGTTGTTTTTGTTGTTGCTCATGTTTTTCTCAGAAAGCGCCTTCGATGTGTTGATGTTTTGGTATTTGTCATCTCACACACGACCGACTTCGATTCGTTTACATTTGTCATCGCAGTTGTTGTTGCTATTATTGTTGCCGTTGCCATTGTAGCTGTCATTGTTGTTATTTGTGTCACTGTTGTTAACAACTGCATTATTTTCCATTCTCGAATCCATATTATTAAAAATGATATGACCTTGTTATATTTTCGTCCACTTTGAAATGACGTTGCCTTCGTTCACCATCTCCACTTCAGTTGTTGAAAGGGACTCTGTGTGTGTGTGTCTGTCTGTCTCTGTCTGTCTGTCTATCTCTGTCTCTGTCTCTGTCTCTCTCTGTCTCTCTCTTTTTCTCTCTCTCTCTCTCTCTCTCTTTTCTCTCTCTCTCTCTCTCTCTCTCTCTCTCTCTCTCTCTCTCTCTCTCTCTCTCTCTCTCTCTCTCTCTCTCTCTGAGTTATATTGTTATGTCGTCTCTTTTCCGTGTTAACGTTTTTGTTGAAATTTTTTTCTGTGAATATCAACGTCATATCAAGTGTATAGCCCCAGCTATGAGAAGCGGGTGAGACCCATTAAATTTTGTCAAGTTGAAAAGAATAACAAAAGGATAGAGTCGGGGGAAAACAAACAACATAACTGTAACTTCCTAGAGCCGATGTGATGCGTTCCTTCCAACATACAGTAGCTCTCATAGCTTGACTTGGTATAAAAGATGGGCTACAGCATATATTCCGCTCAATACCACAGATTTGCCTGTCAGTTTCTTGACCTTAAACAGTTGAGCATCTTCCATAGTGGCTGACGATATATGAATCTCTAATCACGAACAGGAATAATGGTGGAGCAGTTTAACCATGTGTTGAAAGAAATTCTTCGGGGCCTGAATAATTCAACCCTGGAAACATGCGTGTTATTTTTTATCATCCTTAAACAACTGAGAGTCCTGAACCTTTTGAACGCGATGGGCTACTCGACCTGATGAAAATTTTAACTGGGTCTTACCTGCAAGATCATGCACTGCTTCTCTTGTTACGAGGTCACTATGTCGTGAACATATGGTTGTGAAGCTTGTTTTGGTTTAACTTTATCAGCAAGAAGTCATGCTGGTCATATTGGACTTCGTGTATTTGTGCCCCAGTGTCACATTGATGGCATGCGTTGCTCTCTCACTCAATAATGATGATATCAGTTTATATAACTAATCTGTTAATAATATCAGTTTATATGTCTGTAATAATATCAGTTTACATAACTAATCTGTTCATATTACTAATATGTTGAAATTTCTGCTACATAACCGTCATTGAAGCATGATAGTTCCACATTGAAATCTAATTTGGCAATTTAATCACACAGTTGATTGAGGTAGTAGTAAATAATGTAAATAATGTAAATTCATTTAAGTTATCTTGCTAATCTCTAACAAATTTTACGTATGTAATTTGAGTATGGCGCGCGCGCACGCACACACGCGCGCGTATACATATATATATGTATGTATAAGCACACGTATATACAGGCACAAATTACATTACATTGGTTGGTCTAGGTGTCTCTCATAATATACCGATCTGTGTTTCACCGTCTACACAACACTTTAGCACTTTCTTTATTTATTTAGATACCTGGTTATCTCATTGCGACTCATAGTGATACACACATATACCTGCATACATACACATAAATAGAGTTATAACTGAAAGCATGTATATCAAATATATGAAGCATTACATCTAAGAACATATTCGAGAAAGAATATTGGCTTCAAATTTCGGCGTAAGACCATTAATGTGGGGGGGGGGAGGAGGAAATTCGATTACAAAGACACAAATACTCAGCTGGTACGTATATTATCTACCCCAAAAGGATGAAAGGCAAAGTTGACCTCAGCGGCATTGGAACTCAGAACGTAAAGATGGACGAAACGCCACTAAGCATTCTATCCGGCGTGCAAACGATTCTGCCAATTCGCCGTATCAATTTGAGAAAAAATATTAAAAACTGAAAATAAAAAAAATAACAACAAAAACAATGACAACGACTTCAATTCAATAATAATAACGACAACAGCAGCAACAGTAACAACATCAATAACTATAATAATAATAATAATTAATAATAATCTGGAAATAGAGGTAACTCGAATGTGGAATCTAAAAACAGAAACAATTCCTATTATAGTAGGTGCCTTAGGTATAATAAAAAAATATTCAGACAAATACATAACAAAAACACCAGGACTTACAAATATATATAACATACAGAAAATTGCACTACTGGGTACTGCACACATCCTACGCAAAACACTTTGAATACAGTAACCATAAGAGCACCACAGCAAACCACAGCACATACCCAAGGCGCACAGAGCTGCGCTCGGTAGTGAAGTGAAAGCACGTTATAAAAATAAAACTACTGAACAATAATAATAATAATAATAATAATAATAATAATAATAATAATAATAATAAGAAGAAGAAGAAGAAGAAGAAGAAGAAGAAGAAGAAGAAGAAGAAGAAGAAGAAGAAGAAGAAGAAGAAGAAGAAGAAGAAGAAGAGGAAGAAGAAGAATGATATGCCCTGATGCAGTACTAGGCAGTGGCTCTCATGGCTCCTGATCTTAACTGATTGGAAGTGTTATCATGTACATTGTTTTGTCTTGGTACAAAAGATGGGCTACAGCAAATATTCTGCTCAATACCACAGATTTGCTTGTCAGTTGTTTGACTTCAACCAGTTGAGCATGTCCCTTAGTGACTGACGATATGTGCCTCTCTGATCACGAGCAGAAGTAGTGGGGGAGTATCATAGCCATGTGTTGAGAGGAATTATTTGGGGTTCGAATAATTCACCTTTGGAAACAGTGTTTCGTTCAACATCCTTAAACAACCCTTATTCGGGGACCTTTTGAGCGGGCTACTCGACCTGAAGAAAATTCTAACTGGGCTCCACCTGTTTATCTTGATATGAGATCACCATGTCGCGCACACAATGTTGTGATGCATGTGCCTGGTGTACCCTTATCGGACGAGTAGTCATGATGGGTATACGGGGCTTCATATACTTTACCCCAGTGTCACTTTGATGGTATGCATTGCCCTCTCACTCAATAATAATAATAATAATAATAATAATAATAATAATAATAATAATAATAATAATAGTAATAATGATGATAATGATAATACAGAAAGATAGACGCAAATAGGCCAGACATCATACTGAAAGACTTCAGACAAAAATCATGCCTCCTCATTGATATGACTGTCCCAATCGATATAAACGTATCTGTCAAGACCTACCAAAAACTGAGCAAATATAAAGATCTTGAAATAGAAATTAGCAAAATGTGGAATCTGAAGACAAAAACAATACCTATTGTCATAGGTGCCCTGGGAATGACAGCGAAACGGGCTGATTACTACCTAGATCAGATTCCAGGAAACCCCAAAATGGCTGAAGTTCAAAAGATAGTGCTCATGAGAACTGCCCATATCCTACGTAAAATACTGTCTATGTGATCTCAAATTTTAAAGCAAACATAATTTTCTTATGGTTTCTTAAACATTCACTTGAACAAAACTGTACAAATCCAAATATATGGTACTCTAGGCATAACACCTACATGAACTTCTAACTTGTTGTCTCTTGAGGTCTCTGGGTGAGACTTGGATCCAACTTGTACAAATGCAAAACAAAAGTCAAACATAAAATAATAATAATAATACTAGTAACAATAACGGTGATGATGCTTTGATGCTTTGAAATTGTTGCTATATCATCAAATACAACGGAAACTGATATTCCGCATCCAGTCAGAAGTGGTTCAGGCTACCGAACTGGTGAGATTGTTGAATACAGAAGATTGGAAATGGTTGGCCGTAAATAGGCTTTACTCTTCTAAGAATGAGAGTTTGGTATCCGTCATTAGTTGTCAGGAGTCAGCTATGTTTAAATATTATTCCAAATCCTCGTTTTCGACTGGATGGTGAGAGGATGGAAATAACTGTCAGTAGCAATAATAACAGTAATTATTACCACATTTTCACCCGCTGAGGAATTTGAGTACCACACGGTGAGTTCGTAATGTTCTTAGTCATCAAAATATATGTGTGCGTGAGCAGTGAATATATGTATCCTGGGAGCGGAGGATATATTAGCATCTCGGATAGTTCACGTCTTTCTGTTTCTCAAATTGTATGAGTGTAGACGCTGTTGACCAGCTTACAGTTGCTCAAGATTATCAAGTTTTGCGCAGATAGCTTCTTTAGGTCCGATAGCATTGGTTGCAGTCTCAACTGCCGGTGTTTCCGCTTCGAAATTGTCCACAGGATCCTGGTGTCTCGGGAAAATTACGCATCTTCTCCCGGAGCCAGATGTTTCAACGAAACCGTTTCTTCTCTGCCGCCCGATAAATGTATATCGGCGCACTGTGGATTGCATTCAAGCGAATAATAGTTTTTTAAAAATTATGAAGTAATATGGGAAAATGGTGTTTGTTTGAAATATAAATTTAAAATTACTGCTTTTGATTTTGGTAAGTACACATTTATTATATTACTTCATATTTTTAAAAAAACTACCATTCGATAAATTATACAAAATTCAAAGTTTATATCTCTGAAGAGTAGAAGAGTTGTTTACAAATGCTTCTCAATATAGGATTCCATTATAGGGAAAACGCTTCTGCGAAACGATCGTAAGATGGTTTAAAAACTTAATTCAAAACTTTTAAACCGTCATATTTATTATTATATATTTATACTTATACATATTTACATATATATATATATATATATATATATATATATATATATATATATATATATATATATATATATATATATATATATATATATATATATATATATATATATATATATATATATATATATATATATATATATATATATATATATATATACGAGCGCATGAATTAGTGGTTAGGGTGTTGCCCTCGCATTCTTAGCGATCATGATTTCAATTCCTAGACCAGGTGGTGCCTTGTGTTTTTGAGCAAAAACACGTCATCTCGCGTTGCCTCAGCGATTACTTCGACACCTGACGCGTGGCACACAGTGCACTTGTTCAGACAACGTCGATTTTATGGAGAGAGTGAGCTAATGTGCAGCACGAATATTTGATCACTATAAACAAATCATACGTCGTCTTCGATGGGAAGGTCCATCATATATATATATGTATATACTTAAAACAATGCCTCTCCCAAGGTTTAATTGTATTTCTTTCAACACACGTATCCACATCAAGAATCTTGCACACGAAATACACATACGAAATATATACTTAAACTTTATCAACAGCCTGTCAGGTGTATCAAACTGTTTAACGATGTCTGTTGTATGGTATGTCAGCTTTCTGTATCAGATCTCTTCCTGATTTTGCGATCATAGTTTAGCAACAACCATCAGAAGAGTTTCGCAACTATTAAAAGTTTTAGTCGCAGCCCTTGTAACACTCATCCCGTGCTTCATTTTACCAAATTGCATCACAATTGTGTTGTCTGTTTACTTCCCAATTCTCTACCCAAAATATCTCTAGATCTCTTAGGTGACCTGGGTTTACGATCTTGAGGATGTGGTCTTTCATTTATCGCTTTTGTGTTCAGCGTAAAATCGTGACAGATGACCTCCGCTTTTAATAATCTCATAAGATTACGACGTTTTTCGCTTATTAGCCAGAGAGGGTGTAAAAGGAAAGTTACACGTTAGTATATCGTGTCGAAAGTTGTAGTACCTTAGATAATCTGTAATAAAGTTGCAGCTGCTCTTCGCTATATTCGATCGATATTACTACCATCTGTTGCCGATGGGATTCTTGATGTCTGCTACATTGTCCCTGACAAATTTGTTGATCACAGAATATGCCTACTAGGTAAGTTTTCTGTCGTTCCATGTGGTAAGCGTTTCTCTCAAGCAAGTGTACATTAACGTGAAAAGCTAAGTTTAATTTCAATTTTGCTGTTAACCGTCTTTTCAGCAGTTTATTATCTTCAATCAACCCTGACTATCAAGAAGAGGCTATAACTTGCCTGTGTAATGACGAAACTTTCATCTCAGTGTTATTGTTGTTACTGTTGCACCGGTGACAGTTCATGTTGTTTACAGTCTACGACGAAAAATTAGCCTTGGGTCTATTCTGACATTTATTTAATGCGTCATTTTGATATTCTGTTGGGATAACAGCAAATTTTACGTATGTATTGGATTGGATGGGCTGAGTGGTAACAAGCTTGCTTCTAAACTACATGGTTCCGGGTTCCATCCCACTACGTGGCACCTTGGGCAAGTGTCTTCTACTACAGGCACGGGATGACCAAAGACTTGTGAGTGGATTTGGTAGACAGAAACTGAAAGAAGACTACTGTATACACACACACACACAAACACACACACACACACACACACACACAAACACACACACACACACACACACACACACACACACACACACACACACACACACACATATATATATATATATATATATATATAGATAGATAGATAGATAGATAGATAGATAGATAGATAGATAGATAGATAGATGTATTTGTGTGTCTGTATTTGTCACTCACCGTCGTTTGACAACCGATGTTGGTCGGTTTATGTCCCCGTAACATGGAAGTTCGGCAAAAGACACCGATAGAATAAGTACTAGGATTACAAAGAATAAGTACTGAGGTTGATTTGTTCGACAAAAGGCGGTGCTCCAGCATAGCCGCAGTCAGATGACTGAAACAAGTAAAAGAATGTGTGTAGGCTTGTATCCATGTATGTATACATGCATATGTCTATGCATGAATGTATATATATATATATGATGTATGATATATATATGATATGTGATGTATATGTTACGATATATATATATGATATATGATATGATATATATATATATATATATATATATATATATATTCATATACATACATACAGTGTACATTTAAACACATGAGATGACCATAATAGGACATCTAATCCGCTAGAAGGAGCAGTCAAACTCCTAACTACAATTAGGGAATGAAAAATAAAAACATTTACCATCTATTTCCTGAACCAAGGTTTCAAGCTATTTTCAGCAAAATATTAAACAACACTAATAATAAATCAAAAAACATAAAAATATAAGGCTTTTCACAGTTTTATAGATATTTCGAAATTATTATTCTATGATGCTTGGTGTTTCCATTATTTTTTTCAACTCCTATATATATATATATATATATATATATATATATATATATATATATACAACGGGCTCCTTTGGTATTGGTCAGCCCGAAACTATAGTAGAAGAAACATGCCGAAGGTGCCACGCAGTGGGACTGAACCGAGAACTATGTAGTCGGTAAGCAAGCTACTTTATTTCATAATATTTCGCCATTGGAGGCGTTACAGAGAGGGGGTACACAACCATTCCTGCGCCTATATTTATGCACAAGCAAAAATACATACATACAAACGTACTTACATACGTACATACATACATGCATGCATACATGCATACATCCCTCCCTCCATACATACGTACATACATACATACATACATACATACATGCATAAATTGAGACTCAGATGTGTAAGTTTTTTGTTAATTTCTTATTGATTTTTCCAGTAGCCTTTGTAAACTAAAACACGTACACGCACACACAGACATATATATATATATATATATATATATATATATATATATATATATATATATACAAAATCTCAAGCAGGCACAGACAATCACAAACATGCATTCATGAAATTGCAAATGCACATTGACTGAGTGATTCAGATGCGCAGATAGAGAATCGTACGCACAGTATTATACTCAGAACCTGTTTAACGCCTTTTCCTTGTGTGTAAACACGTCTCACTTAATTATCAAGGACGGATAGTATGATAACATGACGTCATCGAAAGGTTATTTCTTTCATAGCGATACTATACGTTAACTCTCTTTCGTGGATACTCAAAACTTATAACTCCTTCTAAAGGATTTTAAAGGAACGACAATACTGTATGAAGCTAAGGAAAATATTTCTATGTTATCAGTCACTCTGATACAAATAGCAGTTAAATCTTATTCAAGTTAAGCCAAATGGGTTGAATAAGGAAATATACATTTTCTAATACAGTTCTAAATGCTCACTGCTAGAGAAAATGATGAGATTCTCATTACTCGTAAGGTCGTCGAACTAGACCTGTTCAATCAGCGTTGATTTGGAACTAAACAACAAGAACAAAACAATCAAGGAAGAATGGTATAGACCTGATGTATGTATTCGTTCCTGGCATATACCTTCCCTCATTCTAATGTAATAACTTAGTGTTGAATCTAGACAAGTTGATAAAATAAGAATGAAGTGGTAGCCACGACTGTTTAACAGGCTAACGCCTTATTAATATTTAGATAAAACTAATCCTTAATCAGGAAACATTGAAATGATAATAGTGAAGAAGGGAATTTTTGCGTGAAACACGCATACACTGATTTCGATTATGGAGTGTACTTTGCCCTTGAAATGCTGCGTATCATACCTGGAAAATATTTGATTGTGACTGACGTGCGTTTTTTATTTTACCTTTAATACATTTATTGAAGAATGAAACAATATGCGAGAGGCTAAGCAACTAACATATAACATCACACTAGCATATAAAATGTTAAAGATACATTCTGCTTAATAAATCACATCTAATCTATCAGTTAAATATTATTTTGCTATTATGATCTTTTAACTGTAAGCGATGGAGAATACGATAGAGAGAGGGTTAGAGAAGGATAGAGAGAATGTAAGTCTGACAATATAAAAATTGTAAATTACTCGAACGAAGAAGGAGGGCACAGTAAGAGAAAATAGATTGAAAGAGGGGAGAGTTCAATGGTACATGATATTGTGAATGCATTACAACTATGAACATAACTTCGTCTGGGTGGATAGTGTTGCAGAATATAGTACGATGAAACAAGCTGCTTCAACTAGAATGTGCAATTCATCACCGCCTAATAACAGGGTATTACTGACCCGACTTGCCATAAATTTATTGAATACAAAAAAGATTTAACAAGAAGCAGGTATTATTGTTGTGCTTCAATTATGTAGGAGCAATTAAAATAATTTTTGTTCAAATATTTCCTTAAAATTAATTGAAGGATCGCATAAATAATATATAGCTTCAATACACTTGAATGATAAGGAAATCTGGTTAATCTGACGTGGGAAGCGTAAAACACTTTAAATGAGTGTATTTGATAAAAACAGAGAATTTGCAGATCGAAATTATACTAATATAGAACATTGTGAAAAGCAATCATAATTCCACCGAGGTGAAAAGCAATAAAAATTTAAAGCATCTTCGTTTCGGCGTGCTTTATCCCATTGAAATGCGCTTCAGCAAAAGAACCATTTAAATTACAATTAAACGCCACATAGAAATGTTAGAGGTATCAAGAGAATAAAGATTCAATGGGAGCTGAATGGATAATACATATAAATATAAAGTATATGTTAATGTTTCCAAACCGAATCATCATAACATCGTTTAGTAGCATGAAATGAGAGGATGATTAAATTTAGTTAAGAAATTTGTACATAAATTCTGATCATAAATATAATTCCCATGTCAGGTTAAAAATATTTTCGGACAATACATATTTGGACACATACACATACTCGCACGCACACACGTGTACACACACACACACGCGCACATACCCACGAAATCACACGCACCTCGCGCATGTATGTGTATATGTGTCTATATATCTATATATATGTATATATATTTATACATTTGTATGTATATATATGTATGTATATTTATGTATGTATATGTATATATATATATATATATATATATATATATATATGTATATATATATATATACATGCATACATATATATATATATATATATATATATATATATATATATATATATATATATATATATATATATACATATACATAAATCTATATACAGACGCACATATATATGTATATAAATATATATGTATATATATATGTGTACACACACATATTTATATGGATATATGAATGTATATAGCTTTATATATATATATATATATATATATATATATATATATATATATATATATATATATATATACATATTGTTATATATTATATATTATGACATTATACACGCATAGGTACAAACACAAAAATATATATGCATATGCATGTATACATATCATAGAAGTGCATAACTTTGTTTATGAATATATTTATTTACCTGAACGCATGTATTTGTTTGCAAAAATCTACATAGCAACACGTATATATAATGGTATATAGAGCTTAACGTATATATTTCCCTATGTAATTATTAAATATTTTACATAGGCGTTAAAACATTGTTGTAAGGGATAAATTGAGAGCTGATGTCAACAAAGAGAAACTTTTCGTAATATACGAAACAGATAAAAAATATCGTGCATCCTATATCGTTACATATCTCTTTTAACAAACCCGATAATATCCGCTAATGGCTCGTTACAGAAGGATATATAAAGCTTCATTGAATTTCTGTATCTAAAGAGTGTCATGGAATAGAGTTTCATTAAAGATACACACATACCTACACAAACGCGCGCGCGTATATATATATATATATATATATATATATATATATATATATATATATATATATATATAATGTGCGTATTTTTATGGATATATCATATATGAACACACACACATGCACGCACACTCACTCTCTCTCATTTACATCAACATGCATAAACTAATACTCTCACGCACAAAGAAATACACACGCACAAACACACACACATAAGCACACATACACACTCACACATGCGCACACACACAGAGAATTTTGTTTGTGTAGGATATACAACATATTTCTAACAAATTTCGATTTAAATATACTTTAGCTTCAATTGAGTTCTTAGAAGAATCTTTACACCGAAAATTTACACTCGTATTGATCGCCGTTCTGTTGGTTTCCATCATTATAACGTATGACAGCGTTCTTTTACTTGCTGTTAATTACTATGGAAGCACTTAGATTGCTGGATTTCTTATAAAATGATAAGATAATGATAAATAATAAATGAATAAAAAAAATATCTTGGCTGTTTCTTATAGCGTTAAGAACAAAATTGAATCTATCATGATACAAATATATGATTAAGCGTTCAGTGTAGCGGAAAATAAATAATTTTGTGTCTATTTGTATGTATTTGTGTGTGGTTTCGTGAGCTTTGTGTGTGTGTGTGTGTGTGTGTGTGTGTGTGTGCTTCAAACACACATCATTTTCATACGAAATAATACTCTGAACAATGGCGTTGAGAAACAGCAACTCATGAAGGGCAACGACCCAAGAATTATCACCTATCTAATTTTGTTGAGAATTTGTTTATTCCTTCTGCATGATTACTGTGTATGTGATGGACTATGAATGTTCTTTGATATAATGAATAGTTTTCACGCTGTTTTTCGTGTCACGAGAAATTTCAAAATGAAAATTAGCATAGGCAATTATTTGCTGAGTAACAACTTTTATAAGACCATAAGCTTAATTAAGGCATTACGCTGATTTAAAGCGGAAACTAACGAAGGATAATCTGATACTTTTGTGACTGAATGTTTAGTTCACAAGCTGGCGTAAATGGATTTACGATGGACTTCTTTTAAAAAACAACACTGATTGAGGGCATGATACACAAAGTAGCTAATGACTGCTATTACAGTTATATTTCTTTTCTGTACGAAAGGGATTTCAATCATTAGGAATTTCTTTGTTTACAACCTTCAGTATACCAGCCCTTGCATTATTGAGCTGATATATTTTCGTAATGTATATTTCGAAAGATTAGTGATAATTTATGATAAAATTTCGTCTTACCTTTGTTCTAAAACAATTTTCTTTTAGACATTCATGAGTTAGGAGTATAATTTCCTTTTTGAGCGACTTATGAGTATACGATAATTCTTTATCTGGAGAGAGCCATAGTCTCGAGTTAAGTGACAATATATGTGTTTAATGCGACAACGGTTTAATAATTATAATTAATGTCTATTCTCCTGTCACACTAATAGATAGTAATTCTGCAAAATATACATGTAAATATTAGTAGATTGAACAATTAATAGCAAAGTTTCTTCACCGAGAGTAATGTTCTTCATCAGCAGTGAAACACCAAGATAAAATTAATTACTGTAAGTAACTGCCAAACTGCCAGTAACAAGAAATCCACATCCCTTTTAATGTATTCGCAGAACAAAGAGATATCTAACGCCTTATTAGAAATACATTCGATAGCGGATGGTACGAGAGCCTCCTTAAAAGGAATGTTTAAGAGATATTCGAAAATCTATTAAACTTTATCTCAGACTCCTTCTCTAAAAGGAATTACAATCAGTTACCATTAATCTCTTACAACTTTGCACATATATGACACGAATCTAATACTTGCTATCTTTTAAATGCAATGCTGATACCATTGTTTTTATCGCTTATAAATACCCTTCTAACACTGAACACATTAGCATACCTTTCATTCATTAGCTGTCAATTTTCAAATATTCGATAATATTAAGATATAAATGTTTCATATTTCCAAAAAAAAAAAAACAGCGGCTACATATCACTTCTCTTGAATATCTCCCAAATTAAATCGTTTATCTTATTACACAGAGTAGAACTTACTATCTTAAGCTCTCTGACTCTGCTATTCATTAAACTACAACAAAACAATTTAGTTTTCTCTGATCTGAGAAGATACTGCATCTAGGAAATAATAAGACACTGTACTTTGATATATTGAGCTCATACATAAAATTCTATACCCTCTTTCATCACTGTCAGCTATATTCAGAGGAAACATCCAATAAGAGAGCCAGAACCAGCACGTGGCTTTTTACATGCTAGATAAAGTAAACAAATCTGCATCAGTTCCCACTCTGCCAACTTATAAAACTAAGACTCACAGCTTAAAGAAGTCCTCTGCACAAAACAAATATAAGACCATCATTATCGAAAGAACTTTCATCATAAGTCTATTCAATCAGTACTGATCTGAGAGCAACGGTCTGACAAGGACTACATCGTTTCTATCGTATATCCACGTAAGGAGTTGATATCAATATCGCAGTAAGCAAATCGCCCATATTATTGTGCTGCCACCGAAGTGTCACATCCTATAGTAGCTATTTACTTCTAGATGGCCATAATACCTAGTTCGGAAATACCAATGTATAGTGCCTGTTTACTGCTAATTGGTTTATGTTACTGGGGATTAAGTGGTTGCAATCAGAATCCAGTATTTGTGATAGAGTATTAATCACAAAACTATAGCGTTCATCTAATCGCACTGCTACAGTGCGAGCTCATAGGAGACATTGCAGACATGAACTCTTGTGTTACTAGTGGTTCCAGTCACTGCCATGCACTTTTCACCATATATATCATTGAAATAATTGCTTTCCACATTGCTCACACCCATGCTGATATACTGCTATACAATACTGTCGAAGCTTACCAAAGCTTCCGTGCACAAATTCCACTCATATGCAGCATAGACACCTCACGTCAAATCTACACTGAATCCATGAATAAAGACATGGAAAATAACCTGCTAAGAAGTTTCATTCGTGACCCATTCTACAATACAAAGACATATTAAGTACACGTTACAAGAAAAAACATTTTCCTTGCTATGCATATATTAACGGCACTCAACTAATGCATTCAAGATTCCCTACAAACACTAAGTTTCACCATCACTAGTGATCACTCCTAACGAATGCAGTTCCTCAATATGGCCAAAACTGCGTTACAAACCTGGACTTCCTTTACAAAGCCAGAGAATATCTCATTTATCCACTGTCAGCTGACCCTCTTCAAAGTTCCGGTTAGATAAAAACCCAAATAGATTACTGCTTCACATATACAATTTACTTCTGATATGCATACAGACAACCTACACTGCATCTAAAAAAACCCCACTCGACTGATTAGTATGAAGCTGCCGCTAAACATACTGCAACTTCGGTTCCTCCTCTGATGAGCTGTTTACACTTTTATATCGATACTCCAGTGATCTTTCCCCCCGCCACTTGAATGTTTTTTTCTATAAATACTACGGTGGTTACTATCCTTCGGCGCTCGATATCAGGTACCCTCCACATTAAAGCACTTCCAGATCTCTAGTAGCTCATTCTCTTGTCACTCATAACATTTTTACTCCTCCAAGTGTCGTACTAACAGGTATATGCTCAGTCCTGCCTCTCAAGAATGCTGTCTCTCCTTGGTAACCTTATTGTGCATGTGTGGTGTCCCTGCAGCTGTAGAGTTGCAACTGTGCAAAGGAAACGGCAACTACGTTGATCAGTGTAATATCTGAGAGGCAGCGAAGACCATAGACACCAACATGTTTTCAGTATCACCAGCATCTACGTAATTGGACTGATTGATAGTTAAGTGTCTACGAACAGACTGGATAAAGGTAACCTTACATAGGATAGCTGTCTATAGTTCCTAATTGCAAGCAGTGCGGCTGAATTACTTGAAATTGACATGACAACATAAGCAATATGATGTTTCAACCGGCTGTCCTTTTGTTATATTATGTATATTCTTTCCACACTCACAAGTACCTCTCCCATTAGTACAAAGGAATAATTACTAAAATGACAGTAACCAATCAACTTCCGACATCTTTCGGAAATATTTTTCTAATTTTAACACCATCAACGCGAGCCAGTAAGGATGCTTTATGTAATCTGTTGACCAGTAAAAGATAGCAATTTAATGTCCCTCAATTACTTATCCATCATTATAAAAGAAAGGGCATATTATATAATGTAGTCCTCGGTATACGACTTTTGAGAAAATGGTGTCCATGGTTGGAATGATATACAACAGCTACATAATCAACAGGATAAATAGTCTACCATACGATGGAAATATTGGATACCCATCTATTACTGAGGTATCAACTGGAAATAACATTTTCATAGCATAGATTTTTAATGTCGATCAAATACGATGGTCATGTCATGTTTTATTTGTTTTGTTTTTACCTTTAATATTACTACACGTTCTACTCACAAATATAATTTCCTGGAGACAAATTAATCGATATGCTGCACAAGCATAACTGCTTACCACATCATAAAATAAAACTCTCAACTATAATATATATAATATATGTTTATGTAAAATACGATGGTAAGCTTAATGTGTCCCGCAATTTAAATGATGAAGAGAAGAAACATGTTACCCCCATTTGTATAATTTTACGAAAACATAAAATGGCTTTTTCATAAAATGCCTCATAGTGTTCGTTTTGTAAATAAGATTGTGTACCAACTGATATTAAACTAGCTCCAGTCTGGCCTTGGAATATAGACGAAAGTATGTATACATACAGAGAAAACTGTCAGGTTACCAAGATAACAAATGGTAATGATAACTGCATTAAACTTTGTTTAAATGTATACGTATAATACACTCACACACATACACGCACACGCACGCGCACACAAACACGCATGCACGCACACACACACACACACACACACACGCGCGCGCACACACGCACGCACGCACACACACACACTTGTCATATGCAATAGCATTCATAATTTACCTGCAATGGAATTATAAATATATAACAACCGGTTGTCAAACTTGTAATACAATGTGAATTTCATTACACAAGTCATAACTGTATTTGCATTTTTAGAAGTAACTCCCTACGTCCGACCATCGGCAGATTTCAAACGAAGACAAGCGATCCCTGATGAATGTTTAATTAAATACGAAACTTGTCGGCTCAATTTTCGCTTAAACCTGCGTAAGTACTGCGATTAACTGGCTTTTAACTTAGGGAGTCTATACTTAGTAAATATATGATATATAAATTATGTGTACATATTTATACATCAATTCTCTATATTCGATTATATATGTGTGCGCGTTTGTATGTATATTTTTTTATAAATATACATGGCTCTTTATATCAAAATTTTTAATTCTTTGATTAAAAAAGATAACTTTCAAGTCACTTAAGCCCTGTCTTAGTGTTCAAAATTTGCTCCTATTCCATGGTTTCTTAACAACACTATATATATCTCTAATGCACGTTACGGTTTCTGCTTTCACTTCTACTTAAGATAAACAATGTATATAATGTGTATTATATGCTACATTCAACATATAGGAATAAAATTAGATTTGACAACACAAATGACAACCTACCGTCCGTATTTTGTTTCCGTCTTTTATATTCTTTCTGGACAGTAATACTCGCAGCTAACAAAGGCAAAAAGAAAAAAATAACGAATTTACCCGGCCTTGATTTATTGTGGACGCGTTTCTGGATCACAGAGGTGTAAATTATATTACCTAAACATATTTCCTTCATCAGCACAATATTTCAAAATTATAAATCTGAGAATGCTAATAAAACAATAATTAATTCGATCAGGCAACATCAAAATGATTATCCAAGAACAGCATTTCCGTATTCATATAGACGAGCGAGAAAATCGTATTTTTTTCTTTTTTGCCTTTGTTAGCTGCGAGTATTACTGTTTCGGGAGTCGTATTATTTTTGATAGAGAAAGAATAGTTTTGTCTGCTATTTCTAATTTTCGGTGTGTGGTGAAGTAATGCTTGCTGAACCCTAAATATTAATTTTGAATATATATATATATATATATATATATACAAAAATGGGACAAGAACGCAAAATATTCAGACAGACGATACAAAGAAAACAAGGATGGGTCATTCGGAGTTTTCTATCCTCAGTCGAGTTCCAGATTATCTTTGCAATTTCGGCTGGTTATAATCGAGATTGCTCCAATCTAGCCATCCCCAAGGAAAAACTAAGCTAATACATACATATATACATACATACATGGTGGTTGTCTACTCCTTAAACAGAGTTTGACCACCTCCTGCACCTACACCTTAGCCCTTTCATGGCGTCTGATGTGGCTTTTTAAACCAGACAGTGTTTTGAAAAAACACCCACACAGATTGCACCTCTGATTTGCACTACCAATACCTGCAAGTAAGTTCTGCTCATTGTGGATCCTAACATGTCTTTTAAGACCCCCATTGGATTTGCAAACCCTCTGGCACACACCACATTGAAACGTGTGCACAGACATATAATCAGAATAGCTGGGTGAGGTTTGTTTTCCATGGGTTCGCAGGTGAGATTTGAGGCCAGCTAAGGACAGACATGGTCTGTCACAGACTGTGCACACAAAAAGGTCCTTGTCATTCACCTTATCAGTCTTCACCTTTTTCCTTAAATGTTTCTTGAGCCCTGCTTGCATCATCCTGGCCTCTTCAAATGCTTTCACTCCACTCCACACCCTTGTTCGCCATCCAACTCGATCTGAAGCGAGGACTTCTATATCTTTTGGAGCCATTCCAATTGACTTCATAGCAGTCCTTATGCCATCCTTAAACCTTTTTTTAGGTTTATGCCGATAACGTTTCCCCTCTGCAAGCTCACCATAAAACAGCTGTTTCGGCATGCGTTCATCTGCCATTCGAACAATATGGCCACACCATCTCAATTGGTTCCTCAAAATCATGGCTTTAATTGAGGGGATGCCTGCAGATGCAAGGATATCTGTGTTTGGAGTAAAAGAATTCCATTTAATTCTTAAAATATGACGAAGGCATTTTTGGTGGAATTTTTCTAACATTTTAAAATGCCTTTCATAACAGGTCCAAGTTTCACAGGAATACAATAGGGATGTTAAGACAAATGATTTGTAAAGAGCCAGCTTTGTATTGTTATTTATATGTCGCTGGCGCCAGACGCGTGACTCCAAGCCACCAAATGCTTTTGCTGCCCTTTGAATTCGCAGGTGTATTTCCGTATCAAGATTTCCATCATCTTGAACAGAGCTTCCCAGGTAGACAAATGAATTTACAACCTCAAGTAACTTTCCCTTAACAAAAATTTTAGGGAGGTTACAAACAGCACCATACGCAGGTTGATACATCACAACTGTTTTTTTCAGATTGATGGTCAGGCCAAAATCATCACAAGCTGCATCAAATGCAGATACAAGGGATTGCAGACCCGATTCAGAATGACTAACCAGATCGCAATCGTCAGCATACAAAATTTCCCTAATAAGTGAAGTAAAAACCTTCGTTTTAAACTTCAGTCGGGTCAAATTAAAAACATTCCCCGTTGTTCGATATTTTATGTAGATACCCTCCTCAGAGTTTTGAAAGGAATGTGACACCACAACGGCAAAGTATATTGCAAAGAGGGTGGGTGCATCAAGGTCTCCCTGCTTTACTCCATTTTCCACAGCAAAAGATTCAGAAAGCCTACCACCAAAATTAACCCTAGCTCTCATATCCTGATGCAAAGCCTTGACCATGTTTATAAACTTTTCTGGGCAACCAATTTTCCCCAGAATTAGCCACAGAGCACTTCGATTAACAGTATCGAATGCTTTGCTCAAATCAACAAAGCAATGGTACAGAGCAAGATTCTGTTCAATGCACTTCTCCTGTAATTGTCTGACAGTAAAGATACAATCAGCTGTGCCCCTGGAGGAACGAAAACCACACTGAAACTCAGACACCATACTTGGAACTATAAAGGTATTTAAACGTTGTAACAAAATGCGGGCGAGCACCTTTCCAACCACAGACAAAAGGGAAATCCCACGAAAATTACCACACAGATCCTTTGGCCCCGATTTATATAAGGAGACAAGAATGGCATCAATCCAGTCTTGAGGCACTTTCTCACTTCTCCAACAGTGACAAATTAAAATATTTAAGAGTTCCATCATTTTGTCACCCCCATATTTCAAGACTTCTGCACAGATTCCATCAGATCCTGGAGACTTGTTGTTATTCAGCTTATTCATAGCGAAATAAATGTCATTTAGAGTTGGTTCAGATGCCATCTCTTCTATAACTGGAAGTTGTTCAATTTTTTCTATCGTCCTCATATTAACGGATGATGGTCTATTCAAAAGTGCAGAGAAATGTTCTACCCAACGCTTATGAATAGAAGCGGTGTCAGTCAGAAGAAAGCATCCATCTTCTGTTCTCACTGGAGCTACTGAAGAAGATTTTGGACCATATACCTCCCTAACACAAGAATACAAACAACTGGCATCATTTCTATCAGCTGCTTCTTGTGCCCCTTTTGCCCTATCATTCCACCATTCCTGTTTAATTTTCCTTAGAGCAGTTTGCACCCTCCTTTTCAGCTTTCTGTAAGTTTCATTTGAGTTGGGATTCAATGACTGAGAGAGCAGTGTATTGCCTAAGTTTTGTTTTTCTAAAAGTAGATCATGAATTTCTGCTGATCTATCTGAGAACCAATCTCTGGATTTATGAGATTTAAATCCCACTGACGAACTTGCAGCCTGAAATACTTTTGTTTTGAAATCTTCCCATAAATTGTTTGGGTCAAGATTAATACTTTCTATAGCATCGTGGAATCTTTGCAAGTTGCTTGATAATTTAAAGTTTGCAACGTTTAACTTTTTGGGTATCTTAGGACCAGACTGTCGGTTTTTAGGTTTTATCGAAAAATCTATTTTGCCACGCAGTAGATGATGGTCAGTCCAGCTCTCTGCCCCTCTCATGACCCGAACGCTAGAAACGTCTTTCATATCACATTTCCTAATCAAAATATAATCTATGAGATGCCAGTGCTTAGATCTTGGGTGCATCCAGGTGGCTTTATATTTATTTTTCTGCTTAAACAGAGTGTTGGTGACAACCAGATCATTCTCAGTACAAAACGTCAAAAGAGCTACTCCATTTCTATTGCATTTTCCAATCCCATGTCGACCTAAAACAGGCCATGAAACATAGTCCCTTCCGACTCTTGCATTGAAATCTCCCAAAATGACCAGCTTGTCAGAAATTGGTACTTTCCTCAATAATCTTGCTAGATTGTCATAAAACTGTCCCACAGTTTCCTCAGAATGGGACATTGTTGGTGCATAAATACTGACAACGGTAAGAAACCTACCTTTTGTCAGTTTGATACGGCATGACATGATCCGGTCAGATATACCACTTGGAAGCCCTGCAATGGAGGACACTAATGTATTCTTGAGAGCAAACCCAACACCAGATTCTCTATGCTGACCCTTAGGTAGGCCTTTCCAGAAGATAGTATATCCATAAGCAGATTCCATTACTTGACCCTCACCAGAGAGACGAGTTTCAGAGAGAGCAACTATATCAAGGGAATATTTCTTTAGCTCACATGCAATAAGTGCAGTACGCCTTTCTGGCCTCTTCGTGAAATTATCATCAAGAAGTGTGCGCACATTCCAACAGCCAAAATTCAAACGATGTTTATTTTTACTTTTTCTTGAGGACTGTTTGACCACAGTAGCAGGATGACGACCGGGTCCAGCCTGTGATACACTGGGACACCTGCCGGGCCAGACCTGTTCCCATGATGTTCCCAAGCCTTTTTTGCCATTTACTGAATTTGTTTCAGACATTTTAAAATAAGTTACAGGTGCATTTTTAGGTTTCTGCCAACCAACCAATTGAATGATTTTACTAAGATTTGGAGTACAGGAAGTACCTGTGCAGATGAATAATTTTTAGTGGGTGTAGCTTGCACTGCACTACCCCCACTTATTAGCCCAAGAAGACTTTCACCGGTGTGACAAGAGAATTGACAAAACCAGGAATTTCCAAGGCCTCAGGTTTTATTTCGGAGATTTACTTCTCCTAGGTAGATTACCAACCAAGGTTAAAGAGCTTCTACCTGCCCATGTGGTAAGCCGTCCCATTCCAGACACCTAACCGACACTCAAACACTCTGTAAAGTGAACAAATATCACTCCGCAAAATATTCAGACGCAAAATATTCAGACAGACGATACAAAGAAAACAAGGATGGGTCATTCGGAGTTTTCTATCCTCAGTCGAGTTCCAGATTATCTTTGCAATTTCGGTTGATTATAATCGAGATTGCTCCAATCTAGCCATCCCCAAGGAAAAACTAAGCTAATACATACATATATACATACATACATATATACATACATACACACATACATACATATATACATACATACATACATACACACATACATACATATATACATACATACATATATGGATACATACATACATACATACATACATACATACATACATACAGGCCACCTGGGTAGGCAATGTTGGCAGTACCTACCGTGAATAAAATAGATCGATAGTAATATTTTCCTTTTCTGGCAAAATATGCAACTAATTCAATAAAATTATGAAGTTTACTCTGATTACTATCCATAAAATGCAAAATATTTCATTTTTTTGTAGATTAGGCAGGCATAGTTCACCTCTGCCTTTCAATCACAGTATTAAAGCTATTCATAGTATTGCTGTAGTACACGTGCGGCGTACATTCATAGAAAGTTTACGCGCTATATAGGCAGTAGTAACTCTACCTCCGATTCAGTCGCGCGCCTGTTTCGCTTATTTTTTGCGTGTTTTACAACATAAAGGTTACCAACTACCTACCCTGAGTAATTACTGAGGGTACGTGCCTGATACATACATACGTACGTACATACATACATACATACATACATACACACACAGAGATACATGTATATATATATATATATATATATATATATATATATATATATATATATATATATATATATATATATATATATATGTATATATATATATATATATAACAGGCCCTGCCCTATTTAACATTGTTATAAAACAGATCAAACAGGAAAAGCATCCCGTCACCTTTAAACGGAGTCTGGACAAATTTCTTCAAGGAATACTAGATAAGCCACCTATACCTGGATACAACTCACTCAACAAGAACTCCTTACTCGGATGGACGAGTATACAATAAAACTTGACTTAAAAGGGATTTAGATAATCCTATCAGGTGGTGCTATTAAGTTAGACATGGCCTGGACCAATCTTTGGTTTAAACATATCTAAGTTTTATCTAAGTTTTTTTTATATATATATATATATGTGTGTGTGTGTGTGTGTGTGTGTATATCTATCTATCTATCTATCTATCTATCTATCTCTCTCTCTCTCTCTCTCTCTCTCTATATATATATATATATATATATATATATATATATATATATATATACATATATATATATATATATATATATATATACATACACACATCCACGTGCGCGCACACACACATACACACACAAACACACACACGCACACATATATATGTATGTATATATGTATATATATTTTTATATTTTGGAATATATTGTTGGTCACTGGCATGAGTTCAACGTTTCTCTTCTTACGCAGCAAATAATTCCTTTAAAACGATCCTATCATATATGTATTCAGCACCTATTCCATCAGTTTGTAAGATACATTGAAACATACATTGAAGCGTACATACCTACATTCACACACATATACATACATACATACATACATACATACAAGAAAAACCACACTCACATGCATGTAGGTATGTATTTATACGAATATACACGTACATTCGAGTGATTTTATAAAGCAGTTATTTTTTCCTCTTCTTTTTTGCATAGGCAACAGGGGAATTCATGCGGTTATAATAACATCCAATTCCGAGATGTATATAAAATACATTTTACTTCTGCATGGATTAGCATAAAATGTATTTACACGAGTTATTTTTGTCTTTTAAGCTTCAGAAAATTTATAATACTTAAAATAAGTTTTATTTTGTTCAACTCACCATTTTTGTTACTCTGATTCCATGATTGTATTTTAAATAGGCGCGAGCATGTGTGTTTGTCGGTCTTTCTTTTTTAATTATTTGAATTTTTGCCATAAGCTTGAAATTAGTATTTAACCAATAAAATGTTCCAACACAGGAATCTGGATAACTTAATCGACAGCTTACAGGTTAAACTTTAAAAATATCTTGCCAATTTTATATTTTCTTCTTACAGGCTATTTGTAAAGTAGGAGTTAGCTGGCAGCTATATTTCACTGAAACCAAGGATTTTCGTCATCATCACAAGCTTTAACTAGCGTCACTAAGCAATAATTAGATGTATACGTTATTCGTGTAAATGTACCTTTATAATTAGGGATGAAAAACTGTAGGTTTCAAGGCAGTTTATAAATATTTTCTTTCTCACTGACCTTGGAAGAAATATACACATGCAGGACCGCTGACCCCTATGATTGTACATCATTCGTTTTCTCTTTTCTGTCCCAAACAACTATGTCAAAACTCAGATTTGATGAGAATGCTGTCTCAGTCGTCCTTGTGCTGGCATGTGTGTAATCATTGGTATGTTTGTATTCAATGACAGGTCCCTGTTTAGTCTTTCCTACGGTTGACTCTTTATATCTATTTTAACAATATTATTTGCAATGCAAGGTAGTAATTCTATGAAACTTTTAGGCAACTGCTTTTACAGAATTGCAATATAGTCAACACTTTCAATTACAGGTTGTGAATTGTAGTCTTCACTATCATTTTTTCATTATATGGTATGGCATGTAGTTACCTACTATATTAACATTGGATAAACATATAACTTGAAAATATGACCTGGTGAAACCTTTACGAATCTATTTAAATACACTTTATATTTCAGCTGATCTGCAACACACCGTTCGCGCACACTAACATAAATATATACGCCCGTATGCATGGCCAGGAGTGAGATTTGTGTGTATGTACTTAGGTGATCGAGTATAAATTAGTATTCTCTATTAAGGCATTGAGTAGCTTTCCTTCGTTGGATGAAGCCAAAAGATAGATGTACACACATGCATGTATTTACATATGTAAATAAAGAAAATTCTAAATATACATAAATTTATGACTTTAAATGCATTGATCCATTTATGTTTATCGTTTATCGTTCACCTGTTTCAACCATTTAAGTGCAACAACGCTGGAGTACGGCCTTGAAAGGTTTAGTCGAAATAATCGACTACAGAATTTTTTCTTAAAGAATGTTACTTATTCTATCGGCCTCTTTTGCCGGATCGGTAATTACAGGGATGTAAACAAGCCAACACCGGTTTCCAAGCTGACAAAATTTCAACGCTATTACACTAAAAACTTTACCAAACTGGAAAAAATTACAACTTTGCTCTCTAGAGCGAAGATATGAGAGATAGGTAATAATTTACAATTAGAACATCGTGGAAGAGCTAGCATCTAATTTCGGCATCAAGTGATGCACAAAAACCCGCACATAGTATCTGATGTAATATTCATTCTATCTAAAATGAGGACCTGATACTGGATGCAACAATTTGGGGTTTAAGAACTTATAAGTGTATTGTGCTCTGCAAACAGAATTATAAAACTATTAAAAGGTAGATGCTTTCAAAAAGGGATTGGACATTCTATTATCCACAATATCTCATGAACCAAGGTCATTGTTGGAAGGTACAGACAAGAGCAAGATTGTCAAGCTGCTTCATATATCAAATGAGCCAACAACCAGGAAAAAACTGGTGCAAGGGTGGTTATTTAAAATCCTACCATCCAGAAGATACGAACCACAATAAAGGGCTGTAGAAAGGGAACAAATTCACTGTGGTGCTCCAGCTTGGCTGTATAAGGAAAACATCACTGTATAAAATGTCACGAATGCGCAAACACAAAACTCATGAAATATTTAAAATGAATTTACAGAGTAATCTGTAGAAGTAAAAAATGCGAAAATTGTGTAAAACAATTTTGCGAGTTAGATAAGGCGGGGCGAAGAGAGGGGGTGGGTAAAAAAAAATTAGGAAAGAAATTTACGGGTGATAAAGTCATTATTGTCATATATATAGGTCTCTTCCCCACTCTCTCTTACTTTCTCTCTCTCACTCTCTGTTTCTCTCTCGCTTTCAATCTGTATATAGACACACGCGCGCATATATATATATATATATATATATATATATATATATATATATATATATATATATATATATATATATATATATATATGCATGCATATATAGGTACAGGACGTCACCGACGGTGCAATTAACATGAAATACGAAACAAACGAGTGAAATACGTAAACAACAAGAAAAAATGGAAAACAGGACAAGTTAACTTAGAGGAAAAAACCCTTCATCAGTTGTCGGCTGCCTGTCTACTCTTCATTTCGAACATTCAACGAAAATATGAGTCTTCAAAGACAGTTGCTCCCATAAATTCCTAAAATAAAATTTAGGATTTATGGAAGGTCAAAGTTGAAAAGAGGAAAATTACAGTGGAGACATACAAGGAAACCAAACGAAAACAAACATGGGAGGTCATTAGGCCAGAACGAAAGGGAAATAATGAACGCCGAGAGAAACATTTTGTCTTTTTTTGAAACGTCCGTTTAAACGTCCGTGCAGGAAAAAAAGATAGTCAAGTGAGAAAAAGAAAGATGGACGATGGTAACGTGTGATCAATGACAGAGAGAGAGAGAGAGAGAAAGAGAGAGAGAGAGAGAGAGAGAGAGAGAGAAAGAGAAAGAGGGGAGAGAAAGAGAAAGAGGAGACAGAAAGAGACAGATACAAAATGGTGAAGGGGAAGGGGGAGGGGGAGACAAAGGGAATTAGAGAAGAATGGAGGAAGAGAACACTATACAGTAGGGAGTGGAACCAAAAAGTTGAAGATAAACTTACTTGGTAATGGATGCATCGCGTTCAATTAAATAATAAATAATATATTATATATACATATAAAAGAGAGAGAGATACATGAGATCATGTATGTATGCACATATGTCTGTGTATATATCTGCCAACTGCTGTATGTAGGTGTAAATAAATAGAAACTGCTCTAAAATATGGATTCTCTGGGATAATATATATACATACACACACGACCGTATGCATGTGTGTGTGGTTGGTCTACAATGATGTTAAATATGTCTCTTCTCAGCTAAATTTGTAGCAAATGATTATCATCACAGTGAGAATATATGCGATTTAGTAATGCACCCCCTGCGAATACCCGGAAAACAGGAAATTGGCGTCTGTTTAGTAAAAGGAAAGTTAAACTTTACTAAAGGATACCTTTAATCTTGGAATGTTTATTATTTTTTATTGTGACTGTCTCTATTTCTCCATATACATTCAACTTTCTAATACCAACGAATTCACAGATTATACTGAGTTCATTTATTGTGACACCGAGTTGTAAAGAAAAGCATATAACCTTTCAAAAGATTGAAGTCGCAGCAGAGAAGCAGCGGCTTTATATCAGGTGCTGATAGGCAAAAGTATGATGAACGAACTGCCACATGTGACTTGCTATAGATGAGATATGTGGCTACTCCGTATTATGTAAAACTGGATGGGAAGAGCTGAAAGAAACACAAGGATGGTAATGATGAGGTGTCAGGACGTACTCTCAAGGAACAATAAAGCGATCACAAGAGAGAAACAGAATAGAAGATTGGGAAGATTGCATGGATATGCTCATAAGAGTGCGAGAGAAGAGTGAGGTATTGTTAAAGAGGGAGAGAGAGAGAGAGAGAGAGAGAGAGAGAGAGAGAGAGAGAGAGAGAGAGAGAGAGGGGGGTAGAGAGGAGTTTTAAATGATGAAGTTGGTGTGGTCGATGGTAAACATTTGAGAAAGGTAAAGACACAGAAATGATCCTGAAGGGAAGAAACAGGAAAAGCTGAGAGTAGCCATATAATAAACGTATAGATCGAACAGGTAATTGGGAGATGATATTTGGGTTAGGACAGTGGGGGAAGATATGAACGGTTATAGAGATGGATGTCAAAAGCATTTTTATTGAGTTGTGGATAAGGGATTCGGTTCTCGTAGCTGAAGAAGCGAAAGACGCAGCAATGTATACGTCCCACTCTCTAGTGATGTCAGTCACAGCCCAGGATCTGTTTTCATATGTTTAGGAAGAAACTTTCTCCTGGAACTAGTTCGGTAGCGAAAAGTCTACTCATATTCGAATGCACCGGAACGTGTTAAAAATGATTTCACACGAATATATTTTATTCGATACGGTTTCATACGACATTATTTGTTCTTGTCTGTATAAATGTATTAGTATGCATTACATATGCCTTTTACTTCATGATATAGCCATCCGTTTTTCATTTCTGGCAGACACAATTTAAAATAAATAAGTTAGAATGACGGGCCTATTTGATTTCCGTAAAGGACAATCTGTTGGAGAAAGGAAAGCTGGTGCGTCAGTCACTAAATTTGCTTTCACGCGGTTCATTTTATAAAGTCATGTCGGCATTCCGAAATCAAGATAAATCCAGAAGTGGTAGGCGTAAGTCGTAAGTCTGAATTGAAGTTAAAGCTTACAGAGAGAAACAGCAGTATATTGAAACATATTGTAACTAAAAACTGCCGAAATACGGCAGCAAAATAGCAGCAGTGCTATACTTATAGCCTGGCTTGCAGCCACATAGTTTCGGGTTTATTGCCACTACGCGGCACATGGTCAAGCGTCCGCTACTAAGGCCTCCGAGCCAACTAATACCTTTTGATTGAATGTGTGTCTAGATATATGTATATGTTTACATTACACACACGCACATATATACACACACATACACATACACACACATACATACACACATACACATGTATATATCATGTATGATTGCAAGACCAAAAGGTGAATATACGCACACATCACACCCCCAAAATACGTTTCACACAATGACACACACATATATAAAGGCATAGCCTGATACAGGTCAATACTGCATAATCTCATAATGATCATAGCAACATTTAGTTTGAAGACATCTGGCGACATTCTCGATGGAATCAATGCAATACTTTCAGAAAATTTCTAAAAACAGATCACGGTAGTTACGGATTTTCTCTAGGACATGTTAATATACATTCAGTATTTCTTGATATAGTAATGATTACAATTACACGGAAGGCTGCTATATATCTATCGAACGTTCTTATACAAAGGTCTGCATATAAACAAACTTTTATATATATAAGATTTATATGCACGATATCTCTATTCAATAAGTCTTCTGGCAAGGAGAATAATTTTTCAGGAATACTCAAAACTTATATTTTATCATCCCACAAATTTATGGTTACGCAAAATCTACAAAGCTATTCAAAGCTATGCGTAATTAGTCAGGACGCTTTTAGTTGCATGGAAAAATCACTCTATGACAGTTATTTATTGCCAACATATAAAATTACGTTGGTTCATAAAATTAATCCATCTATATGTGTGTGGGCGTGTGTTTGTATACACACCTAGGCACATAAGAACAAATATGTATGTGTGCATATATATACATATATATATATGTATATATATATATATATATGTATGTATGTATGTATGTATATATGTATATATATATATATATATATATATATATATATATATATATATGTGTGTGTGTGTGTGTGTGTGTGTGTGTGTGTGTGTGTGTGTGTGTGTGTGTGTGTGTGTGTGTGTGTGTGTATGTATGTATGTATGTATGTATATAAAAGTTAAGGAATGACTACATAAAATCTGGGCTACATACGTTTCGTAGCGAGCGGAACCTCGGAAGTGGTAAATATCTAAGCGAGGTCTGTATCGCAGGCTACTCTTCAGGCCAAGGGTATCTTGGTTAAATGAAATTTACATTGTCGTTAGGAGGCACATGTTAACACACGGAGGATTCGATCAGAATGCGTAAAGAGTTTGGTTTGAGTGGAGAATATAATTGTGAATTGAAATTACCATGAAAAACATATAAAAAAAGAATAGAAAATATATAAGGAAGTGGGAGAGTTACAAGTAAAGAATTTGAGACAATAAGAATTTAATAGTAATCCTCAATTATTATATTTTAGTATTTATTACCATTCTACCCCCTTTCAAATTTAGTACTATACCATCACTTCAAGCACACATTTTCTTCTTCTCGATCGCAAATACTCCCCTCTACCTTCCCTCCATACTATCCTATTCAAATACCACTTCTCATTCCTATTTCTCTGACTCGGCCAAAA
>NC_142930.1:105883175-105898175 GCF_046866305.1 Octopus bimaculoides | reverse complement strand
AGCGTTTACGGATTTGCACAAAAACCTAATAGAAATAGTTTTTTCTAAGAAAGAGCAAAACTGCTATCTTACCTGTCTGTCGCAACAGACAGAATTAGAAGTAACAGCCATAACACTCTCAAGTCGTAGAGCAACTGCTTTGAAATATAGTGGAGAAAAGCCAGAATGTTTTTTACTCATAGGTCAACATTTAAAGGCGCTACGGTTATCAAAGTACAGTGGAAATCACTCCATATCACTAATATTCTTGTGGATTGTGCTACAAAACGATTGCTGTTACTAAAATTAGTAGATCCACAACACGTTCAGAGAACATGTATACCTCCTGCATATGTTATCAGCCCATTATTTATATCTAAATTATGACAATACCTGTTTTAGTCTGTAAATGTAACTCTAAAAATAGTGTATAAACATTTTGTGGGAATTGACTGTTTCTACTACATAAATATTGAATTAAATAAAGGAAATTACATGCTTTAACTGCGTGCTAACTGAATATATATCAAACATATGACCACAAGATATGGTAAATTATGTTTCTAATAATTATATCTACAATGTTCAGACTTCAATACCAAACTGTATCCTATTTATATTTTTGATTTCTTCAGTGGTTATTGATATGGTAGAAGTAGATAGAATATATATATAATGTATTTCAATCAATCTTATCACTTGACTTTTCGTAAAATCTGATAGCTTTGAAAAGTAGAGTGGGCTCGTATATCATGAGACAGTTTCAGATTATTATTATTATTATTTTTTTTTTTTTTGATCGACCTAAATTTCGAAATGGCAATCGAAAGTTTGCAGGAATGATGGTGACTCTTAAACCAGATGAGATTTAAATAACAGAGGCTAAGATCTTCGCAGTGAGTGACATCCGCTTTAATAAATGCTAGCAGGCATTGACCATGGAAAAATGTTAGGTCACAAGCTTGGTGGAATTCGGTTGTCATTTTTTCGAAGTACGTTTAAAACAGACGTCAATTGTCGATGTTATTGTTATTGTGATTTTGTTCTTGTTAGTCACATTTTAGTCATGACAGACCAGAATTACGATCAAAGCCTTTCCAGCCACAACATTCAAATCGTTTTTCTTCCTTTTTTTCTGTATTTGGTATATATCTTATAACAACTGGGTGTGCTTTCATGGAGGTATGCTTGCTATTTATATCAGGTCCAATGACTAACGTAGACAACGTCACGTGAATCGACTTCATGGAGCTTATTTAAGAGAAGATGGCGAAAAAACTCGTCACTTCTGCCTAACTACAGGGATTTTCAAGGAGAGTCTAGGATGTATCAAACAACAAATATACATATATTATAAATTATGTATATGCGTAAAAAGAAGGGTCACATAGAAGAGCTAGGAAGAAGGGCAGATATATACACATGCATATACGTGCATATACGTATATAAGTGTGTGCGCGCGTGTGTGTGTTTGTGTGTGTGATGCGTAAAGGAACATGGCTCAATGGTTAAAACGTCGAGATCACGATCATGGGGTAGTGAATTGCATTCCATATAGTTTGTGAAGCAGAGACACAGTATATTATTTGTCCTGGTTGTTTGTAGCACAATTTGCTCGATGAGAGAAGCATTAGTAAGGTGAAACAAGGACTCCGCCTGTGCTTGCTGGTGGTATGTCATTCTTGGGAGAATCTGGCCCCCAGCCCATCCCACATTGGGGAGTTAAAGTTACATAAAAGGAATATATTGATGTGTTGTTCCAGTTTGGTGAGAACTTCTATCTTTGCTATGCAGTTTTCAAACTTGTCTGTATGACTCCGGTAGGCAATATGTATATATGATGGTAGTTTTTCATAGTCCGAGGCATGTGGTTCTGCAATTTCATGACCGCACAAATGGAGTGAGGAAACTATTTTTTTCATTTGCTGAAAAAGCAACATTTTGGACTTACGGCATTTTTGCATAAAACCAACGATATACATACATGCAAACATATATATAAGTATGCATGTATGTATCTACATATATATATATATATATATATATATATATATATATATATATATATATATATATATATATATATATATATATATATATATATATATATATATATATATATATATATATATATAGGCACAGGAGCGGGTCGGTGGTATGTAGCTTGCTTACCAACCACTTGGTTCCGGGCTCAGTCTCACTGCGTGGCACCTTGGGCAAGTGTCTTCTACAATAGCCTCGGACCGACCAAAACCTTGTGATTGGATTTGGTAGGCGGAAACTGAAAGAAGTTTGCTAGCTACTATATTTTATTTGACACGTGAGTAGAACTCATGCCTGGAAGCCTTGTGACATACTTAGATGGTTGAAAAAAAAATCGATAACAGGGCCCTTCCGGTGGATCCTTCTATCTACATATTACTAATATTATCTACATATTACTAATATTTTATTTAAACAACCCAAGGGAAATAGCCCATACCATCTGTAGATATTAGCGAAGCGATCAATATTCGATTCTCACGATCAGCCGACCTGATGTTGCATTTCACTACTCACTGTTTTGAACTGCTAAACATTATTATTGCACTTCCTTAATTTGAATCTTAAACATTAAAGACTTCATTCATACATTTCTATATATACATACTTTTTTGAATGCCCATTATTCCGATAATTCTGCATTTTAACAGTTACCCTTTTTCCATGACAGTAAGTAAATGTTTTATTCCACAATGTATTTGTAGTGGCTTCGTGCAGGCATAGCATGGATACGATCCTCGATTGCCAAATTTCACTTAACACTTCAAAAGCGCTTTTCTCACTGTAAAACAATAGTTTTTCTGTGAATGATATCAGTTACACATTTCCCAGATGCTTTCGCTAAGCAGAACAATGTCTTTGCCTCCCACCAACCTCTGACAACCTCGCTCACCAGCTCCGACAATCTTTCCCGCCAATCCCCGAAAACCTCTCTTGCCAACCTCCAACAATCTCTTCCTTTTTCAGCTGAGAGTTTTTTGTACCTTTTCGTGACGGAAAATACACCTTTTGTGGCAGCTATAACGAAATTGCTTCCTTATATCAGAGTAATAAGGCGTTTCAATAGAAGATCTTTACCCTCGGGAATTACCAAGTACACCAGTTAGTATATACATATACATGTATGTTTACATACATATACATGTATGTTTACATACATATACATGTATGTTTACATACATATATATCGTGATCGTACATATAGTGTTGTTGTGCAGAGAAATATGTTTTGTCTAGCATATTTTGTTTATACAACTATTTTAGTTTACACATCTGTGTAAAATCTGAAATATTCATAGAAAACATTCATTTGCATATACACAAACTCTCAGATGAAAACACCTACGAACACACACACCTACACACACACACGCACACACACACACACACACACACACACACACACACACACGCACGCTCGCACACACGCACGCACAGCACATACACAATCAATGCACATAGACGCACAGTCACTTATTGGAATCACATTTTACAGTCATTAAAAAGTCAATAGACAATGAGGCATATGGACAGTGTGTCTTTATTAGGTTTGTATTATTGTATATTTCATTGACTCCGTGAGCGTAAAGTCTTATTAGTTCATGAAAATTTAATACCTAATTAGAATGCTACTATATACATGTATATATGTGTTTGTGTGTATATATGTGTATGTATGTATGTATATATATATATACATATATACATATATATATATATATATATATATCAATATGTATATATACATACATGCATATATATATACATACATACGTACATACATACATATATACATAAGCATATATATATATATATATATATATATATATATATATATATATTTATTTATTTATTTATTTATTTATATTTATAAACAATTTGGATTAAGACTGCAAGTTAGTATTCTTCAATTAAGCGGAATCAAAGCTTTATTGGTAATACGTCAGAGAATCAAAAAGTGTCGGGGTTATGAGAAGGTAAATCAAATTAACCGAAAATATATGATTTATGTAAATATTGAAATATATGAGAAGACAATGCAATGCTCACTAGGAAGAAAATACAATCTGTTATATAAATTTCATCGTTCTTTTAAAACATTTATATCGTATAATACAAGTAACCTAATATCAATATTGGGATGTAGGTTCGTTTCTAGGCAGATAATTCATTTCTAGTCTTGCTTTGATAAAGTTACTTAAAAAGGATAAAAACGAGGTAAATATTCCTATGAAGGCTGTTAAGCAAAGTAAGTGAGACGTTAGGGCAAAATATGTAAGATGATGCCAATTAATTAAAGACAATGGCAACGTATGTATCACCGTCTATAGCTTCTTTAATGCTTGTATTATATTCAGTGAAGCTTTTTATCAAATATAACAGAAAATAAACAACAAGTTCTTAGAAAAGTGTTATTATCGACAATCCATTCTTGTGTTGGGTTGAATTATAAATTGTTTTATAAATTATAAATTGTTTTATAAATTATAAATTGTCTTATAAATATCTCCCTTTAGAAATAAAGAAACCTGCGCATATTTACACAAGTGTAAGACATTTTTATTTCAAAATGTTATACCTTTATGTGCTGAAGTGTAGTCGGTATTAGGGCATCAGGAAAAGCGGGGAAGATTGGGGGAGATTGGGAAGATTGAGAAGGGTGAGGTTTATTTTGAACTTCCTGGAAATTGACAGCCCCTGGAAAATGTTGGTGAAAATTGCAGAAGACATCTGTGCTGTAAAAGAAAGCATAACTATAACAATTGGATGGGCCAGGATAAGTAAACATGATAGATATGGGTGAGGAGTGGAGATGTGTCTGTCCTGTCGTATGGAGCAGCTTTTCGATATGGAACCAAATACCAAACGGAATGCAAATTTTTCACATGAACCCATTTAATCACTGCAGTCCAAATTTCAGCTTTTGTGTGGTAATAGGGTTGTGAAATAGTTATTGATGAAAAATACAAATTGGTAGGTTGTGTGTTAGGTTGAGAACAGCCTCAGTAATATTGGCATTAGATTTTATGCATTTTCATTTATATGAAATATCTGTCTTTACATACACATGCAACAGTTGAATAAATAAAACAGTATTCAAGTGATATCGGTTGGAATAAGTAGAAGTCTTCATTGCATAATGTGTGAAATAATAATACGAAGACAACTCATAATTATTAATAATTATTAAGAAAAGTACAAAAAAGGAAAACACTTTATCACAAAGTTAACTGATGTAACTCCGAGTAACACCTCAGGTCATTCTGTCTCGGAGTTCAAAATCCTAGATTATCATAATACCCAACGGACCTTCTATTGAATGTTTGACCTGGTTATTTACTGGGAAGATTCCAACTTACATGTACACACATTAATCGATCTGATTGTCTGTGTCACCTTCGCGTCGATGTTAATACGTTTTATAGCAACACGTTCTTTTGCTTTCATATCTGGTTGTATCTCTAATGGAAGTATGGTTGACCATCTGCCAGAACTCAGCAAAAACCTCGCTATACTGCATTGAAATTATTTCGGGGAAACCACAATAACATCAAGAACAGCAACAGAATATATTGACGTACATTTTATGCTTGAGATGAATACGACTAGCAGGTTCCAAAGATTAGATGCCGTTGTATTAACAACATGAAAAATAGAGTAAAGGAATTGCTTTTCTCTCGGAAGAGGTAGCAATGTTTTGGTGCGAGAGGTCTTACCAATCAGTCGGATCGGGGTATTTTCGGATGCACTCGCGGACTGTGATTTCAAAACCGTCTCAGATGTGAGAATATTTTCCAATGTGCACTATTCTTGAGCATTATACAATGTTAGTAGACAATGCACATTTTATTCATACAAATATCCAACTAAAACTGAGGACACTCTACAAGTACTATAATAGTCAATACAAATGCATGGAAAACTTTTATTCGTTCGGTTACTAATTGTGGTGCTGTATTATGGCATTGCTGAAACTGAACAACACCTATAGACATCTTTGACAAAAGATTGAATTTAAAGATGTCTACTCTTCTGTTTCTCGCCTCAATAAGCCTAAAATAACTAAGGAATTTTGCTTGAACTAGTTCCATATCTGAATAATTTAACTAAATAAGATATCAGGCATGAAATATTCTTACAATCTGTAAGATATTACACGTTATTATCGTTTATCTTTATCTGCCGCTTTGCTGGAGCATCGCCTTGAGGGATTTATAGTCGAATGAATCGATCCCAGTACACTTTTAAACCTTGTGCATATTCTATCGGTCCTTTTTTCTAATCGTTAAGTTACGGGTACGTAAACAAACCAACACACGCTATCAAGCGGTAGTGGAGAACAAACACACATACACACCCCAAGCATAGATACACACACACACACACACACATATATATATATGTATATGACGGGCTTGTTTCAGTTTCTATCTACCAACACACAATGCTTTGATTGGCCCGTGGCTGTAGTTGAAGACTATGGTGGCACGCAGTGAAACTGAAACCGGAACCGCGTGGGCAGCAAGCAAACTTCTTACTACACAATCATGCCGGCGCCTTCTTACCACACAGCCAATGGCTTATTATACCGATTCATATCATTTCATTGTTTATAAACGAGACAAGAGAAAACAGGTCCGGCCACGTGATATTTAAACTCAGAATGTTTATTGATGAATTAAATACTGAAAGAAATATATATCCGTATTCTATTCTTTCTACTGTTTACCACCAACTTATCTCAACTATCACAGATAAATACAGGGAAATCTAAAGAACTGAAGCATTGCATAACTGACTATTTTATAGGTTACAATAATGATTTCAAATTCTGGCACAAAGCCAGCAATTTCAGGGTATGGGGAAAGATGATTACGTCAACCCCTGCACTCAACTGATACTTATTTAAAAGAAAAGTCGACCTCAGCGGAATATGAACTTAAGATGTAAATACGAACGAAATTCCGGTGTGCAAACGATTCTGCCATCTCGCCTCCTTATGTATAGGTTATAATATTAGAATTGTATTCTCATATGACATTTCTTAGTCTAGCATCTTATGTTTGGTAGGTCGCCTATTACGTTCAGAATGATCACAGTAGTATTGATTCTCAAACATTTTTCTTAACTTGGAATATCTCTCTCAATCTTTTCACGACTGATAAAGTTAAAACTATCTCCAAATTAGTGAAATTTCTGATAATACTAAAAAATATATAATTTGGTGGCATTAGTGCTGAGAGATTATTACACAGTTAATTGCCTGGGTTGTCTATCTGCAAATACATATTAAGATTTCATATGAGGCGTTCCGACAACATAAGAATATTCTACAGACAGAAAAAAGATAGACAGAATAAAAGATTGAGGTGCACATGTCAATTATTTTGATTTTTAAACAGATGTACTGGGCAGATGATTGAAATATTTCTTTGCGAATAAGACTCGATTGAAAACACGGTTAGAGAAGTTTTTGAGTGAAAACACTTAGTGAACAGGGATTGCAGCACGAGCCGATGCAGGAACCATTACGTAGTTGATCGACTGCTAGAAATAGTAGGCAGATCATCCTCAAATCCTACTGTACCGTCTAAAAATATAGATATAGAAGGACAAACATTAGACAATGTGGTCTTAGACAACTCTCCTTGAAAATTCAAGGTGCCATCTATGGAAGGCTTTAGAGACGATATATTTACTTTCGATTGGAGTTGACCAAAGTTAAACAACAAACGCAGCAATAGTTCGTTGAGTATTTTCCATTAAGTTCTGAAAACTGTATATAACATGTATAACATGACGCCAACTTCCCCATGCACTTTTCCTTGAAAGATTTAGCTTAATGATATCTATTCCTCCCCAATGCACACGTATTGGGAAAAAAAGAACTTGCCCAAAGTGTTGGTTCAATGATAGGTTAACTGGTTCGTTTTAGGATTTAGTATTATTAGAGTTAAGTGACATACCCAAGGACATAGAAGAGCACCCTTGATGGAACATAATCTCTCAGTTTTCTAAATCAATAGCAAATCAATGCTGCATTGATGTTGTATCCTTACAGATTTATATGAAGGCAGAGACTGTGAGAATAGCATAATTAACTTATTTAACTTATTTCTTAATTTAGTTTTGCATCCAGTCCGTAGGGAATTATTTTATTGTTGGTTTCCAAAGAGTCATTCACTGGTTTCCTGCGTTTTGTGTTGCTCGAATGATACGAAAGTGTCTGCATACCTCAGGCGGAATAAATACCACAAAGTGATTTTATTCGAACGCAAGAGTTTATAGGGTTTTCTCGCCAGTATTTACATCTTTCCGTAATACACAGTGTACATCGATAAACGTTGTATGACCTTCAGTAAGTTACCAACGCAATCTTTTTTCCCAATGATTACAACGAGGGAATTTAAAACAAAAACCCGGACGTACAAAAACGTTAAGATTTAGGCCAAAGTAAAAACTTATTTTGTCGTGAATGCAATAAAAATAGAGATCCACAAAACAACAAGCATGTTTTAAACAAAATAAAAACTTTCAAAAGCACTACACGACTTAGAATAAAACAACATAAAAGTATGTAAGAGTGAGAAACGTAATGTGTCTGTAATCAACGATAGAGAAGAAAATAATACAAAAATTAATAATATACTCAGTGACAATAAATTCACAAACATCGAAAAAAAGATGATACCAACCAGCTAAATGTAAAGTTAAAGAACTTACAACAATAACTGCTCAAACAGAATCAAAAGCGTCCTCTTACTTTCGAAGCATTCAAGGAAAAATTCTCTCCAGCATATACATACATACATACGTACATACATACATTCATACATACACACACGTGTGGAGGCGCAATGGCCCAGTGGTTAGGGCAGCGGACGCACGGTCATAGGATCGTTGTTTCGATTCCCAGACCGGACGTAGTAAGTGTTTATTGAGCGAAAACACCTAAAAAGCTCCACGAGGCTCCGGCAGGGGATGGTGGCGAACCCTGCTGTACTCTTTCACCACAACTTTCTCTCACTCTTACTTCCTGTTGCTGTTGTACCTGTAATTCAAAGGGTCAGCATTGTCACACTGTGTCACGCTGAATATCCCCGAGAACTACGTTAAGGGTACACGTGTCTGTGGAGTGCTCAGCCACTTGCACGTTAATTTCACGAGCAGGCTGTTCCGTTGATCGGATCAACTGGAACCCTCGACGTCATAAGCGACGGAGTGCCAACAACAACACACACACATATATAGACAAATATAAGAATATAAATAACATATATATGCATATATATACATACGTATACGTACATACTTACAATCATATGTACATACATATGCATATGTGGGCGCAAACGTCACAAAACATAAACAACAAATAATACGAAGTACGAGGACATGGAATACAGGTTTTTTTTTGCAAGCAACGAATGAAATAATTAGAAAACAAGACAAACAACACAAAGAACGACCTTTCATCAGTTGCCGCTGTTTTTCTGATCCGTATTTCGAGCAATTCACGACAAGAAACGCCTTCGATAAAACAGTTGCTCTCGCAAATCAAATTTTAAAAAAATTGCGATCTTGCGGAGGGTCAAGATTTGTGACAAAAACAGGACAGTGAAAACAAGCAGGAAGTGCTGCTAAGCCTAAACGAAGTTATGGTGGCGAACGCGAAGAAACAAGTCTGGACAGGATAGGAGAATAGCCAATGGTCACGTGGGCAGCCACGTGAGCAAAGGAGGAAGAATAAGAGAGAGAGAGAGAGAGAGGGGGGGATAGTGACAGACAGAGAACTGTGAAGGGGATAGGAAAAGATTTGGAGACAGGATAAGAGAGAAGAGAGAGAGAGAGAGAGAGAGAGAGAGAGAGAGAAAGAGAAGGAGAAGGGAAGGCAAAAGAAAGGAAGAGAGAAAATGACAGAGTAAAAGGATAGAATAGTGGGAGAAGAGGAGGTAAAAGAATATATATATATATATATATATATATATATATATATATATATATATATAAGGCACAGTAAAAATACACACATGATATAACCTCCACAGACACATAACGTTCCAGATAAATATACTTACATATTCAATCACCACACAAATAGACAGTATTATCGAAAAATTCTCATCTGAGATATATAGTTTGAAGCCATGAGAGAATTTTTACAGGTGTTAGTAGAGACATATACACTAGGAATAAAGATCCGTTACGAACTAATGCTTATTTGAGCCTATGTATTTCATTTTCTAGTTCATTGTTCGTGGACAAGGATTTAAATGCTCTTCTGCCACAGACCTCTTATAATTCGCTATAGATATTCTAATAGGCTTGTGCAGCAAGTTATAAAAGGATACAGACAAAAACACGGATTGTTATCTACTATAAATACAATACAGAGTTATTTCTTGAGTTTTAGTTGTCTCTGGACATTACAGTCAAGCTAGAGTACTATTAGGTACTCTTGCTTCCCCGGGGGGGGGGGGTCTGTCATTCTTTCTCCATTGAGTAAAACTGTTCCACTATTCTCCAATTTCCTTCTGCTTATAGGCTTGCAACATACTTCATGATAACCATCGCCATCTCTCGTTTAGTAAACAGTTTAAAAATCATCCTTAAAGAGTAAAGGATCAAGGTCCGGAACGGGAAGGGGCTTTTTTCCAATTGATAACACACACTTATCTTCTGTAGCACCCTGGTCAGAGGAATCAAAGAAAAGACAAAGAATGTGGAAGAAAACGAATCAACACGAAAAATGCTTCGTTTGATGTCAACTCTGCCAAGCTCTTGATAGTTAGAAAACTAGTTTTCCATTTTACCATGCTTTCACTCAATTTGTGTATATTCTCAGCAATCTTCAACACGTTCAGGCACTCCACTATCCATGAGTACAGTATCACATCATACGCGTTTCTAAAATCCATCCAGACCATCGACAAATGATTTTGTTTTGTTTTTTTATTGCCTTTCCTCGTAACCATTTCTTCGGCATCCAGGTGATATTTTCTACTCTGACACCGTTTTCTGCAGTCTTCCTGCTAAACAGACAGTAAGTCATCCGTTTTCGGATGTATGTGCACATGTTCAAAAATGATTCATGCCAGAATTTTCCACATCGAATTCTGTCTCCCCAAATTGTTTTCTCAGAGTAGATATATCATTAAATTCGCCTCTTCTACCAATGCTCCTTGAAACCATCCTTGTCCTTTTTCCTAGCACCCACTCGTTTTCCCACAACTGCAGCTACTCTAAGCAAATCCTGTTATTCTGTGATATTGTCCGTCCATTTATACGGCAAGAGTCTGCCATCAACTTTTCTCACTGCAATTTCTTTTCTTATCGACAGGCCATACGTTGATTGGATCCTCTTTTTTCCAACCACTATCAATTTAGTTAGTATTATTCATCGTCCTCTAAGTAACTGTACCTGAAGCACAAGGTCTTCGCGAGCGTACTCCATCGTACTCGTATCATTAATATCTTCACCTATAATGCCTATTACAACCTCTTCCATCGGTACATTCTTCTAGTTGTTTATCAAAATCATACTTGAATTGCAGTCATCTGCGCTTTATTTCTTCATTTTTAACGACGGCAAAACGGTTCTATAACTGCATAACATGGATTTGGTACATAATTTTCAGATCAAATTCCTTTTTTATTCCAAAGCTGATAGACCTACTTCCGATGCCACACTTACGAAGAACTTCACTTTCATAGACGCACTCAAGGATAACCTTGTAATCGGCTGATTTTGACCGGCGTTTTCGACCATAAATTTTCACATTTTTACTTACGTGTTATTTCCTGCAATGTAGAGTTGTTTCTGTGCTCTTAGGATCAATCACTGGTTGATTGGTTGGAACGTTATCTTCCACTCTCAATAACTCGTTTCTGGCAATGGAGCCTCCAGTTTTCCCTGGGAGCTCCCTTCAATAATTTCATAGACTTGGCAGTTTCTCATTTCATTATTTCTGTATGTTATTATGCAAATAAATTGGTTGATTGAAGGTCATTCGTTTCCCACCCTTCTGGTTATTGTGATCTGCATTTTCTCAAAAAAATAGGACACCGTAGTAGATGGATTTCCAATCAAGGCATGCAGATATCCATCTGCCTTGGGTGGGCGAACCCCAGCCTCCACACCGATTGAGGTTTTTCTACCCTTGATATGTGTGTGTGTGTGTGTGTGTGTGTGTGTGTGTGTGTGTGTGTGTGTATGTGTGTGTGTGTGTGTGTGTGATGTTGTAGATATCATTATTATTATCTTCATTATTATCATTATTATTATTATTATTATTATTATTATTATTATTATTATTATTATTATTATTGTTGTTCAGTAGTTTTATTTTTATAACGTGCTTTCACTTCACTACCGAGCGCAGCTCTGTGCGCCTTGGGTATGTGCTGTGGTTTGCTGTGGTGCTCTTATGTTTACTGTATTGAAAGTGTTTTGCGTAGAATGTGTGCAGTACCCAGTAGTGCAATTTTCTGTATGTTATATATATTTGTAAGTCCTGGTATTTTTGTTATGTATTTGTCTGAATATTTTTTTATTATACCTAAGGCACCTACTATGATAGGAATTGTTTCTGTTTTTAGATTCCACATTCGAGTTATCTCTATTTCCAGGTCTTTGTATTATTATTATTATTATTATCATTATTATTATCATTATTATTATTATTATTATTATTATTATTATTATTATTATTATTATTATTATTATTATTATTTTCATTAACATCCTTCAATTCTGTTTCCATTTCTTACCAAGTGTCTTCCTGGCACCTAGGGGGAAACGCACTGAATGCATTGGCAGGCCATTAAAATAAACACACCAGATTGTTCATTTACAAAGGCATGTGATAGTGAAAAAGAAGAAAACAAAGAGAAAAAGGAAAGATAAAAAATAAAGAAAGTAAACAAATGAAATAAAGGGGGAAGAAACAGAAAGAAAATTCACAGCGACAATGCTCTTCTCAGTACATGTGGCGTGCCAGCTAAGATAATTTCTTGCACTTCCTGCATGGATGGTAAGTCAGGGATCCCTTTTTTGACCATTCCAAATGCACCTACAATCACTGGTATTGTAATCATCTTGAGATGCCACATCTTTTCGATTTCGATTTGCAAATCATTATATTTTCTGAGCTTATTAAAATCTTTTGCTGAGATATTATTATTATTATTATTATTATTATTATTGAGTGAGAGAGCAGGGTAAGCCATCAAAGTGACACTGGGGTAAATTATACAAAGCCCAATATGCCCACCATGACTACCCGTCTGACAAGAGAACACCAGGCACATGCATCACAAACATATGTGCGCGATATGTGATCTCATACCAAGATAAACAGCGCTTGATCTTGCAGGTGGGACCCAGTTAGAATTTTCTTCAAGTGCATCCCGCTCAAAAGTCCCCTAAGTAAGGGTTGTTTGAGGATATTGAACGAAGGGACATGCTCAACTGGTTAAGGTCAAATAACTGACAAGCAAATCTCTGGTACTGAGCAGAATATTTGTTGTAGTCCATCTTTTATACCAAGACAAAACAATGTACATTATAACACTTCCAATCAGTTAATACAAGAAGCCATGAGAGCCACTGCCTAGTACTGCATCAGGGCTATTATTATTATTATTGTTATTATCATTATTATTATTATTATTATTATTATTATTATTATTATTATTATTATTATGATTATTATTATTATTATTATTATTATTATTATTATTATTATTATTATCATTATCATCATCATCATCATCATCATCATCATCATCACCATCATCATTATTTTTTGTACTACTACTACTACTACTACTACTACTACTACTACTACTACTACTACTACTACTCAAATTAACTAATTTCTGCTATTTTAACCTCAATTTATTCAATTTTATTTCCTGTCTTTGCTATTTTTTTTATGAATTATCTTGGAAGACACTGTAGGCTAAGAATATTTTTTCATGCTGTCTTGCAATTTAATTCTACCTATGCTCAGATATTATAGTAAAAAAAATTATCCACCTCGCTGTGTATCTTTTATTTATCTTTCAATCTATCAGTCTTATTACATTTTTTATACTGGATCTTTTGCCTGTATTTTTCTTCACTTTTTACTCATTTGGGGTTATCGTCAAGTGATGAAACACATCATAGTTTCAGACTATATATGCATATTTCAGTATATGAAGAATACTAAAAAAAGGGGGAAAAAAGCAAGATCTCCGGAACGTTTTTAATCATAATTACAAGAGTTAATTAGACAAGATAAAAGGTGACGGAAAGCTATTCAAAACTGTGTCCCATAGCACATTGCAAAAAGGTGAAATTTTTGCAAGTTCGATAAGAAGCAAATAATTAGTAATCTTCTGAAGCAATAATCAAATAACGCAATAATTTTGTAAAGTTTTAATGAAAAGAAGTAAATTTTAAAAAAAAAAACCTACAACGATGCGAAACAAGAAAATTTGAAATGTTGATGAATTGAAAGAAATGGGTAAACGGATGGCAGGGAGGACATCTGCGTTCTAGGATTGAAATATGGTATTTTAGAATTAGTTGTACGGCTAAATGTTCACAATATTTTCTTTCAATTTTTTCAGTCAGTGATATTTTGGATTGTCGGGATAACTGGTTGAGATGAATATTGTTACATTTCTATTTCTATTTGAATTTTAAAAAGTTAATTGTTTATGGGAAATTAATGGGATTTCCATTCGGGTGAATCAGTTCACGGAGGAAAATACTGAGCAGTCGATATGAAAAAGATATAAGTGGATGACACGTCGTGTGTTTCAGGACTGTATTGTATACAGTGAGTAAGTTTAGAGGAACAAAATACAGTTATAGTAATGGTAAAATTTGCAGAAGGAAAATGACTCGTCTCATTATAAAAGCAACAATGTTATGAACATTTAAAATATTTTTTGAATGATAATTTTACTTTCCAAATGGTCTTTAG
>NC_142930.1:105865675-105878175 GCF_046866305.1 Octopus bimaculoides | reverse complement strand
ATGGAATAACAACAGAAAAAAGATGGTATAAACACACGCCAGAAAAGATCACAGAAAACGAGAAAGCCAATACACACACGTTGTCAATCATCGTCCGCTTCTCACCAACAAATTCAGGAGTTCTTTTCTAATCAGAAGGATCAGAGTGAGTTTTCTGTGCCTTCGTAATAATCATTAGACTCATCTAACCCTTTCCGAATCCTCTGCACTGTCTTCAAATTGACACCCAAACACTCTTCGTATTGGAGCTTCCGGCGCGAATACCGAACAGTACAGCCTATCGTTTCCGAATTTCTGGCAGAGTTAATTGCGTCATGGTGGTGGTTTGTTTTTCACTGATGGTGCCCACCTGACCCTACTATACTGTGTACTCGACAAAATCAAAAACAATCAATGAGCATATGCGAAATTAAAAATATAAAACGGCGACAATTTGCCCATCGTACCCTGCATGTATATATATATATATATATATATATATATATATATATATATATAACGGTGAGTTAGTGGTTAAAATAACCGCCTAAGGGATAAAAGTATCCTATTCTCCAATATATAGGACTATCCAATCAAATACCCATTTATAAGTTTAGTCATTTACTTAACGTCCTAGGGAGGTACACATGCAACATGAATTCATTCTCACCATATTCAAACTTTCCTCCTTTTCTTGTCTCCTCTTTTTATTTATTTATATATTTTCCACTCTGATGAAGCTCGATAATACAAATCGGTTTAATTACCAGCTATGATATATATTCTTAGCATAATAATACCAAAGAACATTGGCAGCAGAAACAGCTATCAGATGGAATGCAGTCTTTTTGTAAATAATAAATAATAATTGATGCAAATCAAGTGATTTTCATCAATATTATCTCAATTTTCTGTTTCCTTATATATATATATATATATATATATATATATGTGTGTGTGTGTGTGTGTGTGTGTGTGTGTGTGTGTGTGTGTGTGTGCGCGTGTGTGTGTATATATACCCCAATATAAATTCAGCAGTATTATTTCAATGTAAAATTATATTTAAATTGAAGTTATTTGATTTCTTCTCCGAAGAAATATAGCACACATATTGTGCCGAATATTTGCAAACAAATTTACCTCGCATTTAGAGAAGACGGTCTCGTGTAATGTTATGCAATATGCATCAGTTTTTAACTCTTTCATTTCTTTGCCAGACGTTTCGGCAGCAAGATTTGAGAAGGCACATTGTACTGATAACTCTTGCTGCGAACGAGTGTTAATTAGATATATCAATTGCGTCTGTAACCAGGTTGGGCTCTTCGTATTCAGTATGAAAATTAAGAGGTAATTAGCGGGGGCGTGTCCTTAAAGAAAAAAAGCATTCTCATCGGTTAGACGACATCAGAACCGTCGAGTTTGTCTTGCAGATGTGTTAAATTGGTATCTGGCATTGTCGAGCAGCTCAGCATGATTGAGTCTACTATCAAATCTCTCTGCTCACGAAGATATCAGTTAAAATTCATTGTAGTGAAGAAAGGGTAGTTTATATCCAGTAAGATTCGAGAGAATCGTATCAGTTTTGTCGCATTTGTGACGTCTTTGGTCCCAAGGATTCACTGGTAACCGATGTTATAAGGTGTGGTAGTTGGCATGGGCTGGAGCAAGTTTCTGACATTCACAGCTGCTTTTGTGGACATGTCGGGGACCTCATTGAGGAGGAGAATAACTGTATTCAACGGTTCTGATGTATATAGTTAAACTTGTGTACCATTTTTCTTTTTTTGTTCTCAAATACTATGGGAACCATCAATGTGAATATTTTATTTTAATCGTTGTGTCAGCTTTTCAAATAAAACGGTGACTAATGTCATTTCTTTTTATTTGTTTCAGTTTGTAAGGATATCGTCAGTAGGCGCTTAATCCCACGGAAATGTTAATGATGGTGATATATCACTTTCTCTTATAACTCTTTTTTCTTTAGTCCTTTTCTTTTTACTTTTTTCCCAAGCTCTAAATATGCTTCCATTCACTTAAATGTTATTTGTCACGTGGGTGGCGACTGTCTCAGAGTTATTTCCTTTTAATCGATTCTATTTAAAGTGATGATAAAATAAATTCTTCTTCTTCTTCTTCTTCTTCTTCCGCCTCCTCTTCTTCCTCCTCCTCTTCCGCCTTCGCTGCCTTCTTCACTGTTACGTCATCACTTCAACTAACATTATCCTTGTGGTCTTCGTCATCATCTGCTAGTATCTTAATTTTCATCTACTTATTCTGATCATCATCATCATCACCATCATCATAATCATCATCATCATCATCATCATTATCATCATCTTCCTCATCACCAGCAGCAGCAGCAGTAGTAACAGTAGTAACAGCAGTAGTATCAGCCGTCGTCATCGTCGTCATAGTAGTAGTAGTAGTAGTATAGAATATCACTTCCACTCATCCCCATGTCGTTCTTCTCTGCTCATATCTTCACTGTTTGTTCTTGCATGTTAATGATAAGACAAGTTTTCTTGGAATCCATGTCATAGGTCTACCAATAAAACTTCTCTCTCTCCCACTCTCTCTCACTTCTCTCTTCTTTTTCTTGTTTTCTAATTTTTAAATTCTTGAGTTTTATACAACACAACTGTTCTTACTCTTTTGTTTGTTCTCGTTTCATATTCAACAGATATCCTTCTACGTAACCTTCATGTTCTCTTTAATCAGTGTGATCTCTCCGATATTCGGTTTCACCTTATCCCCCAACACTGAACCGAACATTGCATATTTTGATTGTTTCTTAACGAAAGAATATTCTTTCTTGTTCTCTAACTTCTATTGCAGGTTTCATTGGCATATAACATGCCAATCTCTCATTTGTTTCCTCCTTGTATGTCTGTCATACTATTAACGCCTATACCACCAGTTTTTCTTTTTTTTTTTTGCTTAATTTTATTCTCAGGATTATATTTCTTGAATTTTGTTTCAATCTAAGACAGAGTTTAGGTATCCAAATCTCTTGCAGGCTCTATTATACTAGTGAATGTTGTTGATATGATAAATGCTGAATGTCTGGGATATGGCATGTTACAGGGATAGCAAAAGGGAAGTGGACAGTACGTCGAATAAGTGTGTGTCAGAGTTACACCAATAGTAAAAGAGACAGGTGAAGACCAGAATAAGTTTCATACGGCTAATGGTTTTGATAAATTGTTGAGAAGAGAAGTATTTATCTGTTGCGGAACTGTTATATTTGGAAGTCAGCTTCGCTTCTTACATAATTGTAGCATACTTAGAATTTACCCAAAGATTGTTATAATGATTCTCTCCATAAAAAGTTTGATCAGATTTACGCAAATGTGCCAAATTGATCGTGAATCCCAGATACTGGAATTACTCTTCATTTGTAGATTTCTCGACAAATTTCTCACGTAATTACTCCACTTCTGCATTGAACACTGAAAAAGGAGACACTACGGAATAACAATGAGAGACCGGGTCTCTCTTATTGTATTCCAATCAAACTACAGTGACTGGTTGCGCTATTCGGTGGCCCGGTCGTGATAATGTACGGATTAGAAGAGCTAAGTAGTGATGTGTACGAATATGAATTCATTACCAGTACAAATATACTTCAGGTGCACTCGAACCCGTAATAAAGATATTCACTGTATTTCGTCAACAGAAAAATTATTGTTGTAGACAAATAGGTGTAAACGCACCCATTTAATTCGATGGACACATGAATTTCGGAGTAGTTATATCCTCTTCAGCATCGAACGTTAGAAATGACAATGTGTGACCAGGTGTAAGAGGAAATAATTGCTCCAAAATGTACGCATCCATCGATTTGGGTAGGGGGACGCTACGAGCTCCTGTTTTTCTACAGCGGAAAGTTTTCTTCATGACGAAATACCATTGCTTAGCCATTCAAATCCGTAATATATACACGAACGCACACGCACGCACACACATATATATACACACACACATATACTTCAAATTTACAGAAAAAAAGACGAAGACAGTTGTAGAAACAAGAAGCACTCGGGAAAAATGGAAAAGTCTTTTACGTTTCGAGCCTACGCTCTTCAACAGAAAGGATTAAGAGGAAAATAATGTCGGAAAATGAAAAAAATACCCAATTTTTTAGGGCTTAGATTGTTTTATCTATCCTTCTCCTCTTACTTGGTCCTTAAATTCCTTTCTAAATTTTATCATTTAATATACAAAATATAATAGTAAATAAATTTTACTAAATTTGGATATACTTTTTCCCCTTTGTATCCTTAATGCCTACTTAGATCTCATTGTGACCTCCTTTGTTTTCTATCTTAGGCTCCTTTTAATCGATAAGTCACCCCTGCCATTCCTCTTTCTGGTTATCACCTATATACCATTATCTTGCTAGCATCTTCTGAGGCATGTTCTTTTATGTGGACATGACAAATTTATAGTCACGGTAAAATAGGGGTAGTGAAGAGTATCTAACATTAATTAATTTATCACCAGCAGTAAGAACTTAACTGTCAATTCCCAAAAGTTTTAATTCTAAGGGGATGTAGAATACTTGCTGTATTGGATCTTTTGATTTTGATGAGGATACAGATGAATGTAGCTATATCACCATTACTCTTTCTTAACCCCTATTGATATTTTCTTCTGCCACTCTAAATTGTAGTAGGCTTTAAGTATCTTCTCCCTATGTACATTCTGCTACAATAATAGCAATAGGCAATGTAATTCGTTTATTCACTAGATCTGATGAAAATGCAACTCTCAAAGCCAGATCACGTTTATGCTGTATCCTGCAATTCAGTCATAGACAGGAACAAAGAGTCAACGTGAAATTTTGCGTTACACTTGAAAAGTTTGCTACAGAGATATTGGTCATGCTTGGGCAAGTTTACGGTGTCGAAGCCAATTTTCGAGAGGCACGAGCGCTTCAAAAGCGGAAGAATGTCCCTGGAAGACAATGAGCAATCTGCCACGAGCGTCATCCCTGGAAATGTTGTATTTTGCATCTAAAATTCAACCCTTCCTCACTACAGGGCCAAAGCATCAATCGAGAGTTCAACTGGGACGTTTTGAAGATTTTGAGGAAGGACATTCGGCGAAAGCGACTAGATCTGTGGTGCGCGAAGAATTGAATTCTACACTGAGATCTCCTCACTTGTAACTTTTTCAGAAGGAGCAACATGGTATCGCTTCCGTACTGGCAATATTTGCCTGATTTAGCACCTGCAGACTTCCATCTCATCCTCAAAATGAAAATGCTGCCGAAAGCTCGCCGTTTTAACAACGTTGTCGAGATCAAGTGCGAATCGCTGAAGGTCCTCGACTCACTTACGGAAAACGACTTCCAGACCGGATTCGAAATGTGGCAGGAACGCTATGACCGGTGTATTGCTGCGCAAGGTGACTATTTTGAAACATATGATGCTAAAATTTGGGTAAATATGTTATTTTGTATTAAACATAATTAGCCTGGGAATCTTTTGATACCACCTCGTACAACTATAAGAGGAAGTGTATATTGACCAGAAAAATACAACATCTGATATAGCCTGCTCGGTATATATATATATATATATATATATAGATATGCAGGGCAGGGAAATCATCAATTAGTAATAAAATTAATAATTAACAATTCTGCCGGGCAGCTCAGTATGAAAAAAACCTTTTTCGGTAAAAATTTATAATCATAAATGTATAGGGATTGACAGTAACCTGCTTCTCCAACATACTGAGAATTCAGAAATAGCAGTCAAAGAACTACTGATTTCAAAACTACAAATTATTACTCCAGATTGATAGCGATATTTTTGATACACACAGAATAAAAAACAATAGAGAAGAGTAAAAAAACACCTGCCTTTAGTTAATTTAGTACAATTGTTTCACAGTTAAGAGTACATAATACTCTATTCTGATCTTCAGCTAAATATTCTAATAAATTTGTTAATGTCTAAATAACTCACGTTAATTTTGACCATGTAAACATCAATACCACGTGAGGAAGACGTTAAGAAATTTATCGGCCAGTAAATTCAAAATCTCTCGCCCTAATGAATTTCAATTCAGTGTGCATCAGAAATAGTCCCGTTTAGGAAAGAGACTCGTACGAATTCCTGCGGTATAACCATCCATCATGGAGTTATTATTAAAATATAGATATGCAGGGCAGGGAAATCATCAATTAGTAATAAAATTAATAATTAACAATTCTGCCGGGTAGCTCAGTATGAAAAAAACCTTTTTCGGTAAAAATTTATAATCATAAATGTATAGGGATTGACAGTAACCTGCTTCTCCAACATACTGAGAATTCAGAAATAGCAGTCAAAGAACTACTGATTTCAAAACTACAAATTATTACTCCAGATTGATAGCGATATTTTTGATACACACAGAATAAAAAACAATAGAGAAGAGTAAAAAAACACCTGCCTTTAGTTAATTTAGTACAATTGTTTCACAGTTAAGAGTACATAATACTCTATTCTGATCTTCAGCTAAATATTCTAATAAATTTGTTAATGTCTAAATAACTCACGTTAACTTTGACCAGGGCGAGAGATTTTGAATTTACTGGCCGATAAATTTCTTAACGTCTTCCTCACGTGGTATTGATGTTTACATGGTCAAAATTAACGTGAGTTATTTAGACATTAACAAATTTATTAGAATATTTAGCTGAAGATCAGAATAGAGTATTATGTACTCTTAACTGTGAAACAATTGTACTAAATTAACTAAAGGCAGGTGTTTTTTTACTCTTCTCTATTGTTTTTTATTCTGTGTGTATCAAAAATATCGCTATCAATCTGGAGTAATAATTTGTAGTTTTGAAATCAGTAGTTCTTTGACTGCTATTTCTGAATTCTCAGTATGTTGGAGAAGCAGGTTACTGTCAATCCCTATACATTTATGATTATAAATTTTTACCGAAAAAGGTTTTTTTCATACTAAGCTACCCGGCAGAATTGTTAATTATTAATTTTATTACTAATTGATGATTTCCCTGCCCTGCATATCTATATTTTAATAATAACTCCATGATGGATGGTTATACCGCAGGAATTCGTACGAGTCTCTTTCCTAAACGGGACTATTTCTGATGCACACTGAATTGAAATTCATTAGGGCGAGAGATTTTGAATTTACTGGCCGATAAATTTCTTAACGTCTTCCTCACGTGGTATTGATGTTTACATGGTCAAAATTAACGTGAGTTATTTAGACATTAACAAATTTATTAGAATATTTAGCTGAAGATCAGAATAGAGTATTATGTACTCTTAACTGTGAAACAATTGTACTAAATTAACTAAAGGCAGGTGTTTTTTTACTCTTCTCTATTGTTTTTTATTCTGTGTGTATCAAAAATATCGCTATCAATCTGGAGTAATAATTTGTAGTTTTGAAATCAGTAGTTCTTTGACTGCTATTTCTGAATTCTCAGTATGTTGGAGAAGCAGGTTACTGTCAATCCCTATACATTTATGATTATATATATATATATATATATATATATATATTGTTGTATTTGGCGATGGTCATATTGCCAGTTTAGCCAATAAAAACACACGCACTGTATATTTGGTGTTAATTTGCTTCAGCTTTATATTACATTACATGACATTACATTAATCCTATTTCGGCCATAGTTCTTTCGTCACACTTCTGTGACCTCATCAGTGGTCCTTTGCTTTTTTTCTTTCTTATGTGTGTCCCACCTTGCTAAACTGGCAATATGACCATCCCCAAATACAACAACATCTGTTTCAACACACGATTTCACATCAAAAATCTTGCAAAACAAATATATATATATATATATATATATATATACGTGAGTGTGTATAATAACCTGTTTCTAGAAAGACAGAATACCATACTTATTCATGACAATATTTCATTCCTCGAGATATCTCTTCTAAGTCATTATCAATTGCTGATTGGCGTTTGTTTAATTTCTAGTGAAGCGAAAATGATTTCATAAATAAATTTCTTTAAACCATTATGTAGTAAACATTTCTTTTTCTTTGATGACCACATTCATGCTACTGGCTACTGAAAATTACTTATCTTAGCACATATTTGCTATATATTGTGTATGTGTTAGTGTGTGGAATGGCGAATGGCTTAATAATTAGTGTTGAGCTCGAAAGCTTGGACTCCATTTTTGAACTGGACGTTGTGTCTCTTCCTTGGGCAGGACACATCATTTTACCGTACTCCGGTCTACTCAGTAAAAAATGAATATCAGGCTGTTGCTGATGTAAACCACTTTCCCTTCGGCTGTCACTTTATCAGTGTGGTAGACCAAAGAAGATATCACTGTTTGCTTGCAACTAATCACCGAAACAATAAGCGAACGCATGGTACAAGTTATATATACCTTGCTAGTAACAGCTAAACATATGCGTGCGTGTATTTACATCATGATTTCTCTGTGCCCCGTCTCTTCGGTGGCAGATGTCCGGTTAGCTGTATACCATTCAAATCTCACTGCCAGTGATATATGTAATTTCAGTCAATATTCAATCATTGGTGCCGCAAGCAATGCCTAAATAGTCACCATATGTCGCAAATAACATTGATGAATTAAGTAACCTGCAACCTTATTAAAAAGTAATTATTAACGCGCCTATTCAGACGCTGTTTGCGACATGGTACTTGAATAATCATTGAAACTCTACATGTCACTGTCAGTGAAATTTCACTATGTGGCTGTCGAATGTCGGCAGCTACCGAGTTTTCTGTCACATCAAAATTACGTAATCGGACAGTTCCGGCACCCTTAACAGAGGATTCTCATATGCCAGCGGCATTCGGCGCTCTGTCAATACAACCACGATTAGTTGGATAAAGATTGGCTTTTGGTATTAATACTACTTCTGCCGCTAATAATAGTATATACATAATACATGCATACATACATACATACATACATACATACATACATACATATACACACGCAGAGATAAGTGTGTGCGCATGTATGTGTATATATGTGTGTGTACGTGTATGTGTGTACATGTATGCGTGTGTGCGTATGTGCATGCCTATGTGTGTGCGTGTATGTGTGTACATGTATGCGTGTGTGCGCATGTGCGTGCGTGTTTGTGTGCATGTGTGTGTGTGTCTGTGTGTGTGTGTGCGTGTGTGTGTGTGTGTGTGTGTGTGAAAATGTAGCACTAAAGATCGACAATGGAATGAATGTACAGGAAAACAGAATAACACACAACAACGGACAATGACTAGTACAGGCTCTCATCAATTATCGGTCAAATATTATAACACTTGATACTTTCCGACGATGCTGCTTCCTTTGGCAATGTCAACAACATAACAGCCGAGGTGTCAATGAGCGAACAAGATTTTTTTTTTTTAAATGAGAAAATTTTAATAACAAGAAATGATGAATTCTATAGACCAAATGGTAAATAAAGATGAATTACGAGAATCGAAAAAAATATAACGAAAGACGCAAATAGTCAAAGCTAGCAACAGAAAATATACAAAACGACCCAGAGGAATAACTATATATACATATAATATCTTTCGACATAGCGAGAAAAATAAGACGAGTTGTGCTGACAGGAAAGCTGGTGGTCATTTAGATCTTCAGAAAAAATGCAATAATTTTTATTTTTAAGTTAGACAGACGGAATGTTGGAACTAAATTTAAAATCTTAGATAAACCAGGATCTAAGAGACAAGCGACACACACAATAATCAAATAGATACAAATAGGTGACAAGAGAAACAAGAAGAAGACTTCGGATTCCATTGTAAGAGGAGTGAGAAGGAAAATGTACAGATGGGTTAAGAGAAGGAAAGGTACAAATGGGTTAAGAGAATGAAATGTACGGATGGGTTAAAAAGAGTGAGAAAGAGGGTAAAGAAGGTCCTTTACAGCGATAAAACAATGTGGGAAGAGGTGGAAGGAAGGAATTCGATAAAGAGAGAGACTGCAAATTAAGGGGAGAAGAAAGTGGGTGTGGGTGAGTTAAGGGAAAGACAAAGAGTGAAAGGAGAGAAAGGAGGGGCCATTGCAAAGATAAAACAGTGAAGATATATGCAGACATAGCCTATCTTTTTAGACTAAAGTGTAAACTAGCGGTGTTTTTTTTCTACTATTTTTAGCATTTCATTTACACTTTAAAATAGCAGATTGACAGCGACAAACTATTAGTTGTTATGAAAATAAAATGTATAACACAGGTGAGTATATTCGTATGCAAACAAATGTAGATGCATGGAAACATACTTAGATAGATGTTATATACGAGTGTGCGCATTTATATAACTATTCCTACCTACCTACCTACCTACCTACCTACCTACCTACATACATACATACATACATATATTCATACACACACACACATATAATTATACATATGTATACATACACACACACACACAAACACAAACGTACGTACATACATACATACATACATACATACATATATATATACGTACATACATATATACATACTTGCTGTAAAGAATGTGATAGAGATATGGAAATATAAGCCGAAGGGGTCATATAAAAAGTAATATCACTAATATTATTGCAGCATAAAAATTATAGGCATAATACAGTATGAAAATTGGAAACTTTAGAGTGTGACAGTGAAACTGTTGCATTTGGATAATTTCTCCAAATCATGCAGCCTTACTTAGAATTGCATGTAAACACGAATAAATAGATCCTTTTAAGTATTAATTTATATACTTATAATTTACAATACAAACATCGTATATATATATATATATATAGATAGATAGATAGATAGATGTACATATGTGTGTATATGTATTAAACTATGTGATATATAAATATATATATATATATATATATATATATATATATATATATATATATATATATATATATATATATATATATATATATATAAATATATATATATATATACATTACTTTTTTCAATTAAATTTCCTTTTATTTTTCACCATTAAAAATCTACAAAGACAGATAGATACAAAAATGTATTTTTAGTTGTTTTAATTGTTGCTGTTTTTATCTTTTTATATACGTTTTAAATAAATTCAAATTATGGTACAGTTATATATATATATATATATATATTTATATATATATATATATATATATATATATATATATATATATATATATATATATGTATATATATATATATCTATATGTATATATATATATATGTATGTATGTATATATGTATATATATATATGTATATTTATAAATATATGTTACTTTTTTGTTTAAACTTTCATTTAGATTATATATTTGATATCATGCCTCACCTTATGACGTCTGCGCCATAGGCATTTGTATCTATTTACCAGATTTTTGCATGTGTGTGTTTGCATGTATGTATTTGTGTATGAGGACGTAAGTATATGCACATGATTATGCGCGCTCGCGTGTGTGTGTGCGCGTATTTGCGTCTGTGTGTGTGTAAGTGTGTGCGAACAAAGTCTGTGTAATTTGTCTGCAGTACATTGACGTGTTGTATATATATATGTATGCGTATCTGTGTTTACGTTTGCTCGTCTATACGAGCGTATGCATGTATTTTGGCAAAATTCGGGCGTTGTGTGGTGAGTGGCATAATGGTTTGGGTGAGGACGTAAGATTTTTTTAGATCGTGAGTTCCATTCTTGGTATTGGCAGTGCGTTGGATCCTTAAGAAAGATACTTTATTTCTTCATACATTAGTTAGATCAGTTCAAAATGAGTATCAGCGATAGAAGTAGGGTGGATTAAACCTTCAGCAGACTGAGATGCTGAGTGATGAGTCGTATATTCTCAGTCGCTCGGACGATGCCGAAATGTTGAATGAATTCCAAATTAAGGGACGTGTAAATTTGAGATAAGACTTGCACGTGTGTATACGTGTGTGTGTGTGTGCTTGTGTTCGTATACATACTCATACGGATACATGCGTACATACATACATACATACATATATATATATATATATATATATATATATATATATATATATACGTGCATACATACATATACACATATACATGCATTACTAAGTGTGTGAAGACAGCGAGACAAAATATGAGTGTTTGCATTTCTTCGTATGCATACATATGTGTGAAGGAAGAAACGCTCATAAGCATAATAATGTAAATATTTATAGGTATCGTCATGTTTACAAATAACGTTATAAGAGATAGATTTATGGACAGATAGTAAAAATGTCAAGTGGTTTGATAGCCCAAGAGAAACGTATAAAAATAAACGGTAGAAGACGAGAAATCTTGTATTTGCTTTCGTAATTAGTGATTTTAAACGCTTTCAATTTAAATGTGAAGAAGATATCAATTATGACAGATATATATTATCCTACATCGATGGATGAGGAAACGTAGATAGATATGTCTCTAAGAGATGAATATAGCTAATGAAATGTAGCTGTATATAAAATATAAATGTATACACAGTAAAGAAATACATACGTATCCACAAAGCACATACATCATAATTGGATTTAAC